>NW_027466189.1:40000-100000 GCF_046127955.1 Nelusetta ayraudi | reverse complement strand
TTATTTCTAAAATTTCCAAACAACAATCGTCAGTTGTTCCGTAAAAAATACATTGATTTCCATGTTGAATTTTGTACGGTTCGTGAGCGCGCACGTCTGTCAGTGACGGTCTCCACACTGACACAACTGCGCATGCTCTATTATCCCAACAATGCGGAAGTCAAAAAGTTTTTGGGAGCCATGCGCTGGGTGAGCAACTTCATTGAAAGCAATGGGACGCCATCTTGGACTCTGGGGGCTTGCCGCACTGTCACGCAGGTTGTGACGTTGCGGGCCGGCGACGCACAGGTATGACGTGAATGATTGACAGCTACCATTCGTTCCTGTTAGCGAGAGGATTAAAAACAAACAGACACCATTATGGCATCAAAAAGGAGTTATCCCAGCGGTGCGGAAAAACGGAAGGAAAAGAAAACTGATCAAGAAAAACTTGCAAAGGGGAAAGGTAAGTTATTTGTTTGTGATGTGGGCTGGAGAGGTGGAGGTGAAACGCTGTTGTCCCCCCCACCCCAAGTTTGTTTATTTGTCCTTCTAGCCAGCTAGCTAGCTAGCGTCGGATAAATGTTAGCTGGCTGGCTAATATTTGTTCGTCATGAATCAGCGTTTTTGTTTGTTTTATGAAAGTTGACCATATCCTGCCATTGTTGGCCTATCCTGCCATGGGAATGACTGATTGACTCCACACCCGTTTATTCACATTTTAACAGGGAGGGAGGGCATGTGGTAGTTGTAGTTGTTGTCAGTCCCCTGTTATTGTTCAGTGGACGTTGTCTCTCACATATTTGACTCTTAATGTTATTTTAGCCTTAACTTAGGATGAATTTACTAAGCTTAGTTTGTATTTTGTAGGCCCTTCATTAGAAATGTGCTACTGTTTTAGAATTCAAAGAAATATTTTATGGAAATACTTTATTTGGCATGGTGTTGACTATTTTAGACTGCTGTGGCAGTGGGTCATTTATCTTAGTTTTATTACTTTAACTAGTACAGTGTGTAAAGTAATGCCAAAAACTCTTAAAAATGACAGTTTTGTAATTGGGTAAAAGCTTTAAAGGGACACTGCAACCATAATGTTTAATTTAAAAACAAATTCATTTTTAATTTTCCTATATTACTGCAACATCACTGTAATAATAGAATAGGAAAATGCGCTTCTGATCTGTTTTGCTTGATGATCTAATGAGCTTTGTCTCTGCAGGAGCAATTCTAAAATATGTCGGCGCTCCAGACATTGAGCCAGAGGGATCTCCCGAACATCCTGACCAGGAAGCTCCAGGACCAACACATTCCTCAGAACCTCCTTCTGTCCAGGTGAATAATGTGTGTTATTCTTAGTAGCTAAGCTGATAAGTGTGGGACGAAACTAAGGCAATTAAGCATTATTTTGATTGTTGGTTTGCGTTTTAGTGTTGCACTTGTTGGTTTGTTGGATTTTCTTATTTTAAGTAAGCATTTTTTTATGAATACTCAAACTGTTGTATTTATTGACATATAGCGGATTCTTTTCCTAGTATTATAGTGTTTGTTTGTTTTTAAATCAGTTTAACTTGCCTGAGTTGCTCAACTGAAGATGTTTAATTTTACCTGTAGCCTGTTTTGCTCACGAGGTGTAATAGATTGTGGAATCTTAGTAGACCTTGCTGAGAGTGGCAGCAATCAGCTCTGATGACAATGGTGCTTGTAAATAAGGCAAATGCGCCATCTAGTGGGATGCAGCATGTTTATTCGTGTTGGAGCAATGACAAGTACTACTAACAAAACAAAAGATGCACAGGGTAAAAAAAAATAATCATAAACTCTTCTTAGATCTCTTATAGATTATTGATAATAGCATTCTAATTGATTTCAAACCTTTTCAAAAGATCTTTTGCCAATAGCACACCCAAATATTTGATAACCTTGGAATTCCATTTGATTTTATATTTTCCTGTGTTTGCTATGTTTAACTTGTTGCCTGTGTATTTACCATAGGTTTCTATTATCAACATGAAATGAGGTAAGGTTCTGTCCGAGTCTTGGAGAACCAAAATAATATCATCAGCAAAAAGCCCTGTTAGATGTCCCTGCTCTCCTATATGTATTCCTTTTAGATAGTTACTTTGTCTGATCATTTGTGCCAGCGGCTCAATGAACATAGCAAACAATGTAGCGCATAGGCAACATCCTTGACGAGTACCATTAATCTTTATCCTTGCCGTAGGTTCTTGGTAGAGACCTTGAATACACTGTATTAACTTTTCTTGGAACCCCAGTTTCCCAAGAACTTGATACAGAAATCTCCAATTCACACAGCCAAGGCTCACCAGTAACAGCTCGCAGGCCCTGCTTTTGGATCTGATCTATTATGTATAGGACCCGTCTAATGTCTTCTTGAGTCTGCCTACCTGTTAAAAAAGCTGACTGATTGGAAGTCCATCTCGTCCCCTTAAATTTCAAAGCGTAACGAACCTGTGTAGCCCGAGGAATTTTATTATAGTTTTTTTCCTAGGGTGCAACTCCCCAGGTGGCATTGTCAGGCAACCCCCCGCCCCCATTTTCCTTTATACCCACCATCAGAATTGTCTTGTCTCATGGTTATCTTTTAAGATAACCATTATCTTATCTTTTAAGATAACCATGAGCACAAGAAATAGGGTACAGCTTATCTGCAAAGTAAGTAACACGTACATTATGAACTATCATTCTATATCATAATGATGTAATATGTCAACCGAAAGCAGCTGACCAGCTGAAAAGGCTCACTCCACCCCCTACTGTTGGGAGAAGGACACGTTCCCGTCAGTAATTCAAATTTCTCAGCTGCATGTATAGGGGGACAAGGTGAGAACTCCGATTGGACGAGAAAACCGAATTATTGCTTAGTTCGATTAAGCTCTGCATGTAAACGCACTGATTACACCTGCGCCAGAGTGCAGAGTGAAAGCAGCTCTTTTAAAAAGAAGCGCAGGCTGGAGTCAGCACTCTGTCCTCTGGCGTGTCCACGCTGAGAACTTTGCAGTTCTTCTTAGCATTTCGGCTAGCAATCCCAGAGCGGGCTGGGCCATAAGCGCAGCTAGAGGAGGAACCCTGCCGGGTGCCCGTTCATCGGGAGGTGGTGCTGTGTGTGCGTGATCGTTGTGCATTCACCGCTTGGCTGTTAAAGCCGAAGTCTTTTTGGTATGGTACTTATTTCCTTGACACTCAGGCAGCTAAACCTGGTCTATTTTAAATTGTTGTCAAATAAAGCTGTTTCATTGGAAGTCCGTCTCGTCCTCTTAAATTTCAAAGCGTAACGAACCTGTGTAGCCCGAGGAATTTTATTATAGTTTATTTCCTGGGGTGCAACTCCCCAGCTGGCATTGTCAGGCAACCCCCCCCACAACCCCAATTTTCCTTTATACCCACCATCTGAATTGTCTCCACCTCCGCCAGACCCTCCCCCTCGCCACATCTAGTCTTTTTTTGATAGATGATGATCTATGCGTATTGATGCGTCGTGCTGATGCGTAGCCCCTCCAGGATCCCTCCTTGCACTGCCACTCCGTCGTAGTGTGGGGCACCGAGTGCCGCAGGCCCCTCCGCACCCGTCGCCACCGCCGTCTTCTACGCCAGGCCGCGTCTCGCCAATTCCTCCTTTACCTCCTCTGCGCTGTTGTAGGTTCGAGTTTCCGTATCCCAGTGGGTCCTCATCTTGGTGAATGGCGTGTGGAACCAGATGCCCTTCTCCTTCAGGATTCTTTTAGCAGTGTTGTACTCCTTTCTCTTTTGGACCATCTCTGTCGCGTAATCATGATGGAATGAGGGTACTTTATTCCCCAGTTCTATTTTCTTTGTCCATAGCTCTCTCAGGACCCTCTCTTTGGTAGTAAATTCCAGAAAGTTAACAATGATGGGTCTCGGTTGGGCACCGTCCGCTGGTTTCTGTGCAAATGAGCGGTGTGCTCTCTGAATTTGGAAATTAAAATCTGCTGGCAGGTGCAGTTTGCTTTTCAGCAGGTCTTCCACAAACTTGGCCACAGATTCTCCCTCCTCTCCTTCAGTGACTCCATAGATACGTAGGTTGTTTCTCCTCGGCCTGGACTCCAGGTCAGTTAACTTGTCCTGAAGAGCTTTTTGTTCTCTCAGTGATATGACCAGAGCGTCATTAGCTTCCTGTGCCCAACGTTCTAGCTTTTCAATTCGCAACTCAGCCTCGTTGATCTTGCCGGTCTGGAGCTCCTGTTCGGTGATGACTTTCGCAAGTTGTTGATTTATTTCGTGTTTGAAGTCGTCCAAGTCTTTTTCCACGTCGTTCCACAGTGTTTCTCCAAACGTGCGAAGGACTTCTTTTGATTCCGTTTTTAAATCCCGTATCTCCTTGCTATTAATTTTTATGTCCGAGCCCTTTTCCGCGTCGTTAGTCACGAGGAGTTCGTTTCGCCATCTCCCTCTGTTTCAGAGCAAGCTGGTAGTTCCGCCATATTGTCTGTTACCGTGTTTCTGTTTTGGTTGAATGGAGTTTTCCTTCCCATTCCAACGTTCCCCTGATCACTTTGTAGTTAATATGATATCTGACAATAGTTATTCAAGTTTTCGGGGAGTTTTTACCCTAGACGGTCGAGAGCCCTGGTGTCGCGCAGTCTACCGCTTTATGGCCAAACCAGAAGTCCCTTCCCTCTAGCCTTTTCAAGGGGGAGGTGGCTAGACTCGGCTCTTGTGGGACGAGAAGCAGAAGGCGTGTCCGATCGGGGGGGAAGATGAGATGACATTTTTGTGGGTCAACACAAACTCATCTGCGAGGACAGCAGCCTTGGACAATGACGACACTTTCTGTTCATTCAAGAACATTACCACCTTCTCTGGCAAAGAGTCTTTAAAATCTTCTAAAAGAACGAGCTCACGGAGTGACTCAAAGTCATTTTTGACATCATTAGCTGCACACCATTTATCAAAGAGGTTGCTTTTCTCCCATGCAAACTCGACAAAGGTTTGACCACTAGATTTTCTATGGTTCCTAAAGTTTTGCCAGTAGGGCTCAGGAACAAGCTCATAAGCAGGAAAAATTGCTTCCTTTCCAACATCATATTGCAGGCTGTCTTCTAAGAAAAGAGCAGACACCAACTCCTGTGCTTTTCCCACCCGCTTGCATTGGAGAAGGACAGGCCACATGTCTCTTGGCCAGTTGAGTGGCGAAGCTATTCGCTCCAAGGCACTGAAGTATGAATCAACTTCTGCCTCACGAAATGCTGGCACCAGAAAAATGTTTTTACTGGGGCTGGGCAACGATTAAAAATTTTAATCGCAATTAATCGCATGATTTACCTGATCAGTCACGATTAATCACGTCGTATACGCAAAAGCCAATAATGAATTTAAAAGAAGTCTTTCATACACTTTAATTTAAATGTTCTGCCATATAAACGAAAGCACCATAACATTTATTGTGCAAACAGTTAACATCAGCACTTTACACAGAAACATTTTTAATGTAAATCTAAAGTTAAAAAAAAATGCAAATACAAAATTAAAGCTTATTGCCAATGCCAGGGCATTACTGTTATCCTGTTCCTTATGAAAAATAAAAAAAAATCTACCTCCAAAATCCTGAGCCACAATAATAACATGCAATTTCTGAGGTAACAGCAGAAACATTTTTCTTTTATCAGGGAGCAGCATAACCAGTCTGCGTTCCCTTGCAAATGTCCCAGTTAGAAAGGGTGAGGCACAAAAACGTTCACTTTTGGGTTTTTCTTCACAGGGGACTAGAATGTAAAGTCCACATTTATACTGGAGTTCCTTTGGAGAATCTCACTCAACTCAGTGCAGTTTGTCAGTTCCTGGAACTTGACGGCCAGTTATTTTAAATGTACTGCCATATGAATTAAAGTGCCATAACATTTACTGTGCAAACACACTTTTAACATCAGCATTTTTGAACAATTAGCAGATAAGAAAAAAAAAATAGTGTAAATTTAAACTCAACTTAAACAATGTTATCAAAGCAATACAAAATTAAAGCTGTAAGCAGCGTTTGCGGGACTGAGCCCACCTGGCCACTGCCTGCCGTGACGTCCGCCACCTGGCCACAAGCCCCCGACACCCGCCGACGCTTCCCAACGCCTGGCGATTCCGCCCGAAACCCGCCGATGCCCCATTACTGACGCCGACGCCTGCTGATGACACATCAAGCACTGACTTGACATTACTGACTTGACATTTAGAAACATTTGATTTCTAAATGTGATTGATTACTGTATCATTTTGGAGATAATAAGCCTTAAAGTTGGCTTTTTGTTTTGTTTTGCGACAGCTCCAATATTCCATTTTTACTGTACAATAACATCAAATTGCTCCATAAGCTCTGTCAATGGTTGGTACAGTTGACCTCAGGACAACCTTAAATACATCTTCTCTTAATATTCTTGAATATTCTCACTTAATGTACCAGCTCCTTCCTGTAGACATGATATGTACAGTTAGTTATTCTTTGTTTGACGCAAGTGTTATATTAAGTTCCTCCTATCTGTACCGGTACTTCTTGTTAATTTGAAATAAACACTAACAGCATAATGTCAAAACAAAAACCGAACAAGTCAAAGATCATAAAACAAGGAGGCTTTGTACTAAAATATGGATAAAATATAAACAGGGAGTTGTCTAATGTCGTCAAGGAAGCCAACATTACGTTACCTGTTGATCAGCATGTTGACTCAGAAAATCCTCAGGCTCCTGCTGCGACATTTCATTTGGGGCGACGGTTGTGACTTCACTGCTGGTCCCGTGAGAAACTCAAATCGGTTCTTCACGTGGCATGGGTTAGGACATTGAGAGGCATTATAGTGTGGTTGTGTGCACCAAATCGGACTCGGCTTCTAGCTCGATAGCCGTGCATAATTTACGCAAACGCAATGCTCTGTTTACGTGAACTCACGGAGTCCGACTCCTTGCACGTGCTCATCTCGACTCGATGGATTTATGAGCTTGATGACAAGTGTGTATTTTGTATTGGATTGATGTACTGCAATTCTAGTCATGTGAACAAGCAATTAGTATTCCTAGTTTTATGTGGCATGACAAAATACTGTACTACCAAGTTTGTATTGCAGTATCTTCAGTTTATGGGGTAGAGGGTGCTCAAATTGGATTGATTGAAGATGTAGTTTAGGTACAATTTGCTTGTTTTTATCAATATTTAAGTTGATTGCAGTTCAAGGTGGCACAATCCTATCAGATGTTGTCATTTTGTCACGAAGAACACTGGTATTTGTTGATTATTACCATAAGTACCACCATGTTGCAGGCATTGTGGTTACAAGTTTCACTCCAATTTTGATTGTTGTCTGTATGACTAGCAATCCGTTGAGCTGTCTAGGGTTATCATTCAGATAAGGTGTCACAACTTTTAATTGCATGGGAACTTTGGGATCCATGGCAGATGGGCATTGTAAAAAAACGGATCTTGAGTCGGAAGGCTAGCTTGTCCTAATTGTGACCTTAATATGATGATTTTTTTTTCCCTGCCAGATTGAGGAGAAATGAAATGGACATCCAAACCAGGGCCAATAATGGATGAGCTGGATGATGTCACAGTATCAATTTTAAATGGTATGTCATGTGTAGGTATGAAAAAATTTCCATGACTTTGATTGGTCCGCTAAGTAATTAAAATAACTGTATGCTGACACTGATTTCAAAAAGAAGTATTTTACAAATTTGAGACAAAATGTCTAAACTGAATTGCATTTACAATTAATTCTGATAACAGAAATTGGCACAAAACAAACTTGGTTTGACTTGTCAAGTTGAATTAAATTCATTAGTGAAAAAATGTATGAGTTGTTAAGTGTAAAAGGTTTGTTAATGATTGGACTGTCTTTATAGCTGCCAACATCGATGAAGTCTTGCTCCACACCCTCAGTCGTGATGATTTGAGAGACCTTTTTCCTGGACCAGAACACTTTCTCAGGAGGAAACGGATTTGGGCCCTTATTAGTGTAGATGTGATTGGTTACCTACTTTGCTCTGAAAACATCGAGCATAACACTTTTTTTTTCTTTTTTCCTAATTGTGTCTATTGTTTCTCTCTTGTTCATAATGTTTTGGATCTGGTTTCCTCTCGGCTGAGAATTCCACCGTACCAGACAAGGCTGCCCCGAATGAAGCCAGGAACTGTGTCTTCACCAGGAGGAACATCTCCAATCTGTCCTCAGACATCCACTCCTTTGGTGAAAAGCAGCCCAAAGAGGACCCTACAGCTTCCTGCTCCTCCACAATATGTTGTCTATACTAGACATGGGCAAACCCCGGCCCGCGGGCCACATCCGGCCCGCTGCGTGTCTCTGTCCGGCCCGCGTGAAGCCAGTCATAACCCCCCAACACCGCACCCCCTAACGAAACTTTGTTGGCACGTAACTTTGCCGAGTTAGTGTAGCGCGATAGCGATAGCGTGCTTCCCCCCCGTCAACGAGGTGTAGGTACAGAATTAGTCCGGGTGCAGAATCGTTCCGGGCAGAAGTGACTGCCGATACAGCAACTCCATTGGGACATACCTCTACATCGCGTTCGAACGTGATATATGGATAGATCGCGGTACGTTTATAGAGTTGCCGTATGTGACGTAATTGGCAGTCGCCTCTGTCCAGTGGGCGAATGCCAACAACGTCACATACGGCAACTCTATTAGGACAAACTACATCGGTTGATTAAGGTTATCTTTTTTTTTCTGTCAATCCCTGCCGTATTTACAGTACTTTGTATTATATTGTATACACAAAATTCTCTCTCTCTCTCTCTCTCTCTCTCTCTCTCTCTCTCTCTCTCTCTCTCTCTCTCTCTCTCTCTCTTCACAAGCTCGTAAGCACTACTTCCAGATGGCCCGCACTGCCAGTGAGGGGAAATGTGTCATGTTCAAAGAGCTGAGACGCAGGCTGGTGAGAAACACTGTCACCAGCATGATTTCTATCTTGAGAGCCAGTCAGCAAGGAGAGGGGGTCCGGTACCCTTCTAAGCATGAAGTCACTGCAATGTCTCAAAGACTAGTGGAGTATTATCCCATGCTGAAGGATTAAGACAAAACAATGAAACATGTAAGTGATTATATTATTTTGCGCACTTAGATTTTGAAGCGTGTGGTTATTTTTGGCTGATACTTTTTTTTATCTGTGCATGTTCACTTTCCATCTTTATTTGTTCTTTCAATGAGTGAAATTTTATTTACCACAGGCAAGCACTTACAAGAATCTTCACAAGAGATTCACCAGAGAGGGGCCACAAGAAGAAAAGGCATCGCATTGACTTCTCAGCAAGTGACCAAGAAGAAGATCATGATGCAGACTCAATTGGTGGATCAACAATTATTTTGTGTCACACACCAGGGCGCAGTTCTGATAATGGCCACACTGCACATAAGTAGAAACATGTCCATTTTAATAATAATGATAATGTATGAAAGCTAGGCAATGTTTTGATAGTTTTGGATATCATGATATATCACAGGCATTTTTACATTTGAATTGTCATTTGATATATTTTGATGCTCCAAACAATTTCATCCATTTGACTGATTTACTGATTTGTCTCCTCCATTTCATCAGCCAAAGATGGTCTGACAGCACAGGCCAGACATTATCAGACCCTGCAGGAGCTGTACAAGAAACCAAAACCCAACCAAGATGCTGTCTCCCAAATTCTTGACCTGCAGTTTCAAGCAAGAAGATCCTTCATTGATAGTGATGTTCTGAAAGAACAGGACAAGGCCAACAAAGATCCTGGATGCATATCCATGTGTCAAGGATCTTTATCGTGTAAGTGATTAACTTGTTTTGGTTTATGATGAAAAGCAAGCATTTTTGCAGATTTTAACACTGACTTGCATTATAGGCAATGAATGAGCTGCGGCGCATTCTGGATAAGGGCAACAGAAAATTCATTGATGAACTAAAAAAAGAGATGGGAAGACTTCTGCACCAATGTGTAATTTTATGATGTTTGGAAAAAAAATGAAGTGATGAAGCCACGCATAACGCTGGATGTAGGTGAGTGGGACATGCCAGTGAGGCACTGCTTCATGTCATTCAGGTGAAAGTTTGTTCGTATTTTCTCACATTCAACACTTCATAGTTCCATGCATGGATGTGGCGTTTCCTTCTTCTTTTTCTTTAGCCAACAGAAGATCCCACAATGTACTCGCAGAAGAGGTCTTTCTGCACCCCTGTGTTGCTGTTTGATGGGACCCGCTGTCTCATCTGGCTTGGAGCCACTCCCGCCACCACGCTTGCCAAGGAAGACTTGAGTGACGGTCTGCTTCATCTGATGGATTACTACTATGCCCTGCACCTCACATATCCAAAAGTGTGTGGCAACCCTTCTCTCTGTCATTCAGACAGAAGTGCTACAGGATACTATCCATGAGTGAGACACCACAGCCTCATACAAAAAAGACCATGGCAGAATGGAAAGATTTTATTGGGGAGTAGAGCTGTGTACTAGGCATAGGTAGTGATACACTCCCTTGGTAGTTGTAACTTGAGGGTGGGTGGGAGTCTGTTGGAACAAACATGTTATCAGTGGTGATAGGAACACAACACTAGTCCATTGAAACCATTTGTTTGGTCTAGTGAGTGGCAACAGTCCTTTGAGGATCTTAAGTGCCTTCTCAGCTGTAACCCTGTCGTGTCTGCTCCAAATTTTTCCTCATTGGCTAGAAGCCCCAAATCTAGCGTGGGCACTTCTTGGGGGCTCCTGATGAAAAAGCAAGTGTCCCCATGTCTCTAGGACAAAGTTGAAAATTCACCCCATAGACTTGCATTGAATTAGGGTTAACAATAAGGCTGAAACTAGGGTTAGGGTTAGGGTTAGCTGAAATTAGGGTTTGGGTTTCAGGGTTCCTCAAGTACTAGAAGCCCCAAATTTGGCGTGGGCGCTTCTTGGGGGCTCCTGATGAAAAAGCAAGTGGCCCCATGTCTCTAGGACAAAGTTGAAAATTCATCCCATAGACTTGCATTGAATTAGGGTTAACAATAAGGCTGAAACTAGGGTTAGGGTTAGGGTTAGGGTTAGGGTTAGCTGAAATTAGGGTTAGGGTTTCGGGGTTCCTCAAGTACTAGAAGCCCCAAATTTGGCGTGGGCGCTTCTTGGGGGCTCCTGATGAAAAAGCAAGTGGCCCCATGTCTCTAGGACAAAGTTGAAAATTCACCCCATGGACTTGCATTGAATTAGCGTTAACAATCAGGCTGAAACTAGGGTTAGGGTTCGGCTTAGCTGAAATTAGGGTTAGGGTTTCGGGGTTCCTCAAGTACTAGAAGCCCCAAATTTGGCGTGGGTGCTTCTTGGGGGCTCCTGATGAAAAAGCAAGTGGCCCCATATCTGTAGGACAAAGTTGAAATTTCACCCCATAGACTTGTATGGCATTAGGGTTAGGGTCCAAGAGTACACATACACATTTTCTTTTGCTTTATTGATTTAAGCTCATCGTCTCCAGCTGCAAAGGTACAGAAACCTTTCTGTGTTTTGATGTCGTGTGTGAGAAAACATCACTTTTTTCTGTAAACTTGTGTTATCATTGTCCTTCATTGAAAATGACACAATCTTTCATTTCATTGTTCAGATGCCGAACACCAAGGCATTCTGTCGCTCTCTGGCCATGAAACGACGCCTGGAGCAAAAACGGGATTGGACACCTTTTCCACCTCGGAAGGACTTTGAACGTCGTGAGTACTTCCACGTTCATGATTTCATGTTCTGCCTGTGTTGTTATGTTGTATTCCAAATAAATCTTACAAAAACATATTTAGATTTTTCTTTTTTGTCAATTTACACAGGGCGCGGTACTGGTCAGCGACCTGGGTGCGAAGATGGCCCGTTTTGCTCCTGACTGACAAAACAGTGCAAGTTCGTTCTTAAGGCCCAGCAACCAGACAAGAAGGTATGGGTCGTGATTTTGTCAAGCCACGAGTTTCTTTATGTTTTTGTTCTGGTGGTGGGAGACTCACATCTCTGTCCACTTGTGGATGGTTTTGTGTTCTCTACCCGCGCAACAACCTTGAACACGGGCTTGTAACAGACTCCGCCCAGGATTTTGCTGCACTACTGGCAACTGTGTTGGACCGCTGGCCCAAGGTTTGTTTATCTGCTGTGACAAACAAATTTGAACACATGAATGTCATCGCCACTTTGTTTTATGAATATCAAGTAATTCCATGATCCATAGTTCAATAACAAGAATATTCATGAATTTATTTTGCATTTTTATGTTTGTTTGGGGTTTTTTTTTTTATACAACTATTTTGTAGGTGTTTGTGCTTGACTTTCCACCTCGCCTGACTGTCAAGCCAGAACTACAAACAGCGCTACGTCAAGTATATCATCGTGTTGCTGCACGCATGGGTGTGTAAAATACATATTTTTGTTGTATTTTTTTCTCTTCAGTGACACTGTGCTAACAGATATTTCTTAGAATTGTGTGATTACATAATTGATTATGTGACACTTCTTCCAGGTGTAACATTTGTGTATATGGCCGATCACCTCCCCCTTCGTCAGCTGTACATGGTGGTGTTATGATGGTGTAAGTTTTGCCTTCTTCAGCCTTACTTGCTCTTCATTTGATTTGACAAATATGTGTTAACATGTTGTTTTCTGTTCAGGTGCACCTCAGGACTGATTTTGGTGGAGCGTCTGCATGCTGCAGTGCTCCATCAGCTCGCACCCCCTTCACCTAGGCCAGGGGTGTTGTGCCACAACCAATCATCGCCCAGGGTGTCTCCCAGAGTGGTTGTGACAGGTCCTGTCCACATGCCAGTGTATGGACCCGCTCCTGAATGGACTCTTGTTGGACAGGAGGTTGAGGTAACCTGTTCATCCCTCTTCTCCCCCCCCCCCCCCCCCCCCAATCGTGTATTTGTCAAACTGTGCAACTTTTTATTTTAAAAATGAACACTTATCCTAAGTTGACTCTGATTTCCTCTCCTCTTTTTTTTATAGACAGTACCAACAGCTGTTGAGACTGCATTTCACACAGACATCCCGTCCAATCCCGTGTGGTTCAGTGAGGCTGTGCTGCTGGACCACATGGAGACCGTCGTGGCCAGATGACTATCTGGCAGGGTTTCCCCAGCTGCCACGGTAACATTCACACAATTATTCATACACTTATCAACTAGGGGTGGGTGAAAAAAAAAATCAATATTGCAATATATTGTTGTGCTTTCTGTCGCAATAAATAATCGATACACTGACGGCAAATATCAATATTTTTTTCCAAACACCACCTGTCCACCTGTCCCGGGAAAGATAAAATCTCTCCCAGGACACAATTTGTCCCGTTTTTTAGGGAAAATGACAAAACCTCATTTAATTTCCGTCTGTGGTCTAGATAGGGTTGCCAACCCTCCCCGTAAAATACGCGATTGTCCCATATTTGGCAACTAAAAAGCCTGTCCCGTAATGAACTGATGGGGGACGCACTTCACTTTGTCCCGTATATTTTGGGGACACGGTTATTTATTTCTTTATTTTGTCTGCATCATTTTTTTTATTGATTTTCAGAATCGGGGCAGTGAAAGGATTTTTTTCCCTCTCTCATCTTCCCGTCGGTTTGTATATCCCAAGTCCCCAAGTTGCGATAAGACAAGTTGCTACTGACTTTACATTACCAGAAAGCACTGTCCTTGTTTACATGAAAGTTATTAATGTTCATGCACTTTAATATGTTTGCTTGTGCAGTGCACGTTTGTTTGTACATGATACAAAGTTTTGGAATAAATGCAAGATCACAGGCATTTTCCTTTTTATGGGTATTTTTTTCTTTTTCAGTCACATATCGTCTGCAAAATTTCGAAGATATCGTGTGTCGTGATGTTGTCATTGTCGTGGGCCAAATATCGTCACAGTATCGAATCGTGGGTTAGCCGTATCGCCCCACCCCTATTATCAACACAAGATCACATATGTACAGTACATGTACAGTTTAATTAGTGTGTTACTTTGTTTATGAATTCATTTCTTTATGTTCTTCCAGATGTCCAGCCTGAGACGTCGATCAGCACGCGTTGCCTCAAAAACCAAAACAAACAAGTGAGATGTTGGTATTTGGGATATGTGTATTTCATTGTGTGCATCTTTGTGATAGGACAATAAATGCAGTTCTTTAAACGTTACTTTGTGTCCTTGTATTTGCAGGTGTGGGCAACACGTTCAACTGTCCACATGACTGAGTCTGCCTCCAGCAATGTCACAGCAGTGCAGCAGGTTTGTACTTATTCATTTCCACTTCATCACCTGTGTGTGTTTTCTAGGCTTTACACCGATCTTATCGGCTGTATCGGATCGGCCGATATTTGGCATTTTTTGAAACGTTCGTGATCGGGCGTCATGTCATGAATCACCGATCAATGACGTCATGGTCGTGTTGAAACTTTTTTAATCTGTCTCATTTCCTCCAAAGTAGTTTCACAGCATTGACATGTTTATTTGTTTGTATCCGAGACATAATGATTCATGATTCAAAGGCCTTCATTTTCGTCTTCGTGCCTCTTCCTGTTTTGAGTGCTGTCGCTATGTGTCGGACAATAAAGTTTCTTTGAATCTTCACGACAGCAACATCCATGGGCGACACAAACAAACGTGTCGGGAGTGTGGAAGTTTTTCAAAGTGAGAGGAACAGACATAGCACAAGCTATCTGCAATATATGCAACGCTACAGTACTTAGCGGGGGAACTTTGGCAAAAAAATTTCAACACCACAAATTTAATCAGGCACTTGGAAAAGATACACACAGAGGAGCATGCCGAGTTTAAGAAACGCAGCGCTGAGAAAGAAAAAGAAAAGCAAACTCTGAAACGGATGCTAAAGCAAACAACTTTAGACGGTGCTCGTGAGAAGGCAAGGGGTGTACAGAAACAAGTATTTATTGCCCCTAACGTGATCGGATCGGTGATCGGTTTATTTAAACTCACTGATCGGTGATCGGCACAAAAATCGTGATCATGTAAAGCCTAGTGTTTTTCTTTCTATGTTTATTGGCATAAAATCACATCTTTCTTATTTTAATCAGGTGGAGGCGACGCCACAGATGACCAGAGCTGTGCCCGTGGTTCCTGTGGCTCCCGTGGTTGCCAGCACCAAGCCAGAGGAGGCCAGCACCGTCCAGGAGGCAACACAGAAGATCAACTAAGCTAAGGAGGCTTTTCTTTCTTCTTCTGTTGCCTCTGACTGCTCCGCTCGTTCTACGCCTCGCACATGTGATTTGTGATCCATCATCAGTTAGTACTAGTGAAGATGCAGTGGCAGATCATGGCACTGGTATTAGATTAGCCAAGGTTCTGCATGGTTCTTTTCATCAAGGCAAAACCGGTCACGGTTTAAAATTCCAGCACCAGCTGGCAACAGTGAGTCACTTCAGAAGAGCAAAACTCCTCACTTTGACATGGATAATTCTGACGTAGAGTTTGTCAGTGCTGTGACCAATGAAGAGTGTAACTTCTCTCCCCTTGATGTTGATGTTTGTTTAGACCTTTGCAAAAACTTGAAGATTCATTTGGACCGTGCGAGTTTTCCAATTTCTGATTGCAAAGGCCCATTAGGTTCGCCGTGTACAAATGAGAATGTAGAGGCTGATGGAAACTGCTTCTTCAGAGCCATCAGTCAAGCTGTGACTGGTTTATAGACACAGAAGTGGAAATTCAGGTTGCAGCAGATTGTTTACGATTAGATGTGTACACTTTTATCGATGGTCATGGGTTGAAGTACAGCTCTTGCAAGAAACAATTCTCACATTGTATATATTTATGGATGTATTTGTTTTATATGGAAGCAGTTACCATAATCCAAATTAAAATAAGAATATAATAACAGAAATGCTTTTTCATTTTAAGAACGAAGCTGCATTATTTGACTCATAATTAAAATGGTTAATAAGTCATTCAATCTGCATTTTCATTTTCTTATTCATGACTGCTCATTCTTGTACTTAATTCAAATGAAGGAAAACACATTTGAGATTTAATTTTCAAAACATGCACCAGCAAAGAGTTACCAAAATTCAATATGAAAAGTAAAATTCAAAAATGAAAAAGCAATAGCAGAATGCTTTTTCATTTTAAGAACGAAGCTGCATTATTTGACTCATAATTAAAATCATTAATAAATATTCCTATATGCATTTTCATTTTCTTATTCGTGTCGCACCTTTTATGACACAATCAAAAAGAAAACTGAGGGCATTGCTTTTTAATTTTCATGGTCCTGCCCTGCACAAGAGTTACCACAACTCGAAAATGAAATCGCAATCTCAAAGTAAGCGTGCGGCGCAGGAAAGTGACGTCAGCAGCTCTCCACCTCCGCTGTGGGTATGTAGGGGAGGAAATATCTAGACACAAATAGTAATATCTCCCCAATACGTATTCCGTCGTTCCGGTGTCAAGGTGAGGATTTCAAAGTAAAATACATAATAATTAATTTAATCTGACTCCATTTAATAATAATAACTTTACTTTTATACATTGATTGAGAGAAAGACTTGATTAACAATTAAGAATATAGACTCAATAATAATAAACTTCTCGTGATCTGACATTAGTCTTCAGTTCAGGGATGGCTTCTATAAATTAACAAAACTATTCAGTTTGTTCATTAAACATGGAAGAATAGCCTGATGTCTGGGTTGGAGTATTCAGAGGTTATTGAACATGATACCCAATCTTATCTGACCAACTCAGAGGTTAAGGGTTTGAATAATGTCCAGTGAAACTTACCATATAACTAAGGTCTTTGGGATTCTGATTAATCCCTATCTTAGTTCAGTGATGGCAGATATAGACAAAGCATTCAGTGACCTTCTTAACATAGAAGAACAGCCCAGACATCTAGGTTGAGATGTTCAGAGGTTTATATCTTCCAACTCAATAGTTAGAAAAACATGACACTCAATCTTTTCTATTCAACTCAGAGGTAAAGAGTACAAGCATTACTCAAATGAATTTACCATATAACTGAAGACTAAATCAATATCTGATGTCAGATTGCTCTCCACATAGAAACAAAAGTCTCAACAAGTTAATATTGAAGGGGAATGGATAACATACCAGTTTATTGCGATGTCCAGAGTAAAAATGCAGCAAAAATGTAACAGACCGGTTGTGTAAAAATGATGGTAGAAAAAATCAAGAAGTCAAAGAAAAAGAGAGAGAGAGAGAGAGAGAGAGAGTGGGTCCCAGAAAGGAGAGAGAAGAAAGAAGAGACTTCAGATTCTTGTTCCTTCCCTTAAATATCCTCCCAGAACAGAGACACTGCTAAAATGCATATTTAAAAGATTCAAATCAAATCTACTCTTCCTACTCGGGAACCTTTTGGTCATCAGGGGTAATTTTCCACAGCAACAATAGATCACCAAGACCTTCATACCTCTCGCACTGACACTCACAACATTTCAAAGGAAAGTTCTAAACAAAAGGCAGAGACAGTCCCTGAATGCAAATCCAACAAACACAAGGAAATACCTTTTGGCCCCCGGGGGTTCCTTTCCCGCGACATGTAAATCATGTTAGTTAATTACAATAGGTGAGATTGACACAGTTGTAACCCCTGTCTTTGAAGAACTTCCATTGTTAGAGAAAACACTTCAGGATGTGGATTTGACTGTCTTACAGGTATGGCGGTATTGACGCCAAGTGTCATTTGCCTCCTGTTATGTGTAAATTCTAATGTTTGTGAATTTAATAAATGTATATATATATAGTGTATATTTAAAAAAACAAAACAAAACAAAAAAAAGGTATAGCGGTATGACACCACTTTGCCATCGTTACTTTTCACGTCATTGAAGTTGCCGGTCAACAAGATTTAAATCGCCGAAAAACGTGGACCACTGACGGATCTCGTTGGTCGGACAGATTTGAGCATGGCGCACATTGACACAATTGTTCAAACCCTGCTGGATTTAGCTTCCCAGGTGGAGTTGAATAGTGTATCTGAATGTGATGCTCGGGACCGAGTTGAGCAGGTATTCTGCCGTCCCAGATACGGACGCAAACAAGGTTGCCCTAGCCAACCTGTTGTCAGTTATGGAACACCTTGATGCACCAGCACAACATCAAAGCTAAAGCTATTTGTTACATGGGTGGAGTAACAGCTGTTCGGCGTCGGCCACCAGTCCATCCGACGAAGGATGCGAAGCAACAGATCAATCCGTCGACTGGTGGCAGATGCTGGTGCGAGATCTGTCAGTGGTCCACGTTTTTCGGCGATTTAAATCTCGATTACCGGCAACTTCAATGACGTGAAAGAAGTAACGATGGCAAAGTGGTGTCATACCGCCATACCTTTTTTTTCTTTTCTTTTCTTTTTAAATAAAAAAAAGAATATATATATATATATATATATATATATGTATATATGTATGTATATATATATATATGTATGTATATATATATATATATGTATATATATATATATATATATATATATGTATATATATATATATATATATATATATATATATATATATATATATCTTTATTAAATTCACAAACATTAGAATTTACACATAACAGGAGGCAAATGACACTTGGCGTCATACCGCAATACCCACAGCGGAGGTGGAGAGCTGCTGATGTCACTTTCCTGCGCTGCGCGCTTACTTTGAGATTGCGATTTTGTTTTCGAGTTGTGGTAACTCTTGTGCAGGGCAGGACCACGAAAATTAAAAAACAATGCCCTCAGTTTTCTTTTTGATTGTGTCATAAAAGATGCAACACAAATAAGAAAATGAAAATGCATATAGCAATATTTATTAATGATTTTAATTATGAGTCAAATAATGCAGCTTCGTTCTTAAAATGAAAAAGCATTCTACTATTGCTTTTTCATTTTTGAATTTTACATTTCATATTGAATTTTGGTAACTCTTTGCTGGTGCATGTTTTGAAAATTAAATCTCAAATGTGTTTTCCTTCATTTGAATTAAGTACAAGAATGAGCAGTCATGAATAAGAAAATGAAAATGCAGTTTGGATTATTTATTAACAATTTTTTTTATGAGTCAAATAATGCAGCTTCGTTCTTAAAATGAAAAAGCATTTCTTCGGTCATGTTTCACCTCCAGTCAACACGCAGTGGTTCACATGAAGGTCCAAGAGGCCTACAGACCTACACAGAGTCTGGATGTGGCAGCACAGTGGCATCATTGTCTTTGTTGTGTTGTTTGGTCATTGTGATCCAATGTAATGTGAGAGAAGGACGAGTGCAGTTCTATTGGAGTGAGTTGCTTACAAATACAGATCGCACGATTTCTATCCCAATTGTTAAGTGGGAAAGAGACCTGTCTCTCCAGCCTCATTCTAATTTTTGGCGAACAATCTGCCTGAACACCTTTTCACTGATAAAACAACCTATTCTACAATTAATACATTTTAAAGTACTCCACAGGATCCACTACACTGGACAGCGGATGTTTCAGATGGGCATGACCGCCTCTCAGACCTGCTCACACTGCACAGTTAATGTCCCAGATAATTACCTACACGCTGTATGGCATTGCCCACCAGTAAATAAATTCTGCCACGTAGTATGCAATGATCTATCAGCACAGGTTGGTTACAACATCACAGCCACTCCTTCTTTTTGTCTCTTAGGGGACCTCAGTGATATCACATCAGATAAGGCAGAATCTCGCATGCTGATCACTTCCTTATCTATCGCTAAGAAAACAATCCTCACAAACTGGAAAACAAAACAACACCTGCACATTGCACAATATAGGAACTTACTGTTAGACCACACCTCCTTGGTAGGAATGTCTGCTTCATCCTATAACTAACTAGTAATCAATCAATAGCTGAGGCTGCTGGTTGATGTGGGCAGCCATGGTGGGGGGTCGGGGGTTGGGTGGGTGGTGCTCCAGGGGTGGTGCTCCGGGAGGGGGGGGGGGGCGTCCCTGGCTCTGGTCTGGGGGCCCCCTTGTTGGTGGGAGGGCTGGTCCGTCCCTGTGTTTGGGGACTGGCGCTGGATCGTACGCGGTGGGGTCGCATGCCTGGGGTGGGGCTGCGCGTTCGCCGGCTACCGCTCCTGTGTGCCCGGGTGGTGCGGTGCGGTGGGGGGCGGGCCCCCTTTGGCTCCTGGATCCCTGTGGTGTCCCCGGCCCCGATGTCGCTGAGGGGGCGCCCTGACCGGGAGTCCCCCCTGGTCACATAATAGGTGTTTTTCTTTTTTGTTTTTTTTTCCCTAAATTTTTAATTAATTTATTTATTTTCTTCTGTTTCGGGGGATTTGTGTCTTGGGTGGTCGCTGCCCGGCCTTCTGGCCTTAAGACCCTCTCCAATCTTAATAGAATTATAGACACTTAGGGCCTGGGGGGGTGGTTCGTGCACTGCGGCCGCCGCCTTGCTCAGCAGCAGTGTGGTTGCCCCAGGGCCTTACCACCCTTCCATTTTAAACGCACCATAGTTCAACACACCAGCAAGTGCACATTACACACACTGACACCCCTACACACAGTGGGGTCGGCCTGCTAGCGGGGGCGGGATCCGGCATCTTTCCCACTCTGGATGGGCCCTGTGCAGTCCGGTGCCCCTGGGGTGCGAGACCGGCTGGGCCTATGGGGACCTCGCCACTTGCGGCGATGCGCCATACTGGGTCCGTAGGGGGGGGGCATCTGGGTGCCCGGGCCTGCCTTGGGTACCGATCCTCCTGGTGGGTGAAGGGGATGGGTCCTGTCATGGGGATGAGTCCGGTCTCGCTTGCCCTGGGGGGCCGCGTCCGGAGGACGGGCTCTGCTGTCTGTTCGCCCCGGGTGGTGTCCCTTCTCCTTGGGGTATCTGCCTCCCTGTCATCTTGCCCTGGCTCCTCGTGGGGCGGGTGCCCTCCGGTCCGGGGGCCTGCTGCTCCGGGCCTCTTCCTGGCCGGCATTGCAGCGGGTGTGCCGTGTCCGGGCCCCCCCGCCCTGGACTCGTCGCTGGCGTGGGGCGGTTGCGGCCTCGGAGGCCGCACTAATTGGCAGCCTACTTCCAGTGACGTACTTAAACACACCCACTCCCACATTCAGGTACACACACCACCACATCCACACACACACACACACGCACGCACGCACGCACGCACGCACGCACGCACGCACGCACGCACGCACGCACGCACGCACGCACGCACGCACACACACACACACACAGGAGCAGCAGCTCTAATTGGCTGAGAGCTAAATATCTTCTTATCTTACTGGGTGTAAATGAATCTGTCCATTTTTTAAATGTCAAAATTTAACATTTGGTTTCTATTTTTTCAGATATTATTTCCGTCAAATTCATTTGAATCAACAGAAGAAGAAAATCAGTGTGTAGTTCAAACTTTGTGCGTCTTTGTGTTCAGTTTTTCTGCTGTAGTTGTGCTTTTCTTTTCATTCCAGATGAATTCCACTCAATTTCCTTTTCAAACCTTGTAGGTGTTGAGTGAGCTGCAGCGCCCCCTGGCTACAAGTTTCATACTGTGACTCTGCCGACCGAGGTAAAAAACCAACAAACTCTGACACTTTGCTGAGGTCCTCCTGGAGGAGCTGAAGGTGCAGAACCTTCTCAGGCCTCTCTGAGGAGGAACTTGCGGCTGTCGGTCCTCTGCTGCCCCCTGCTGGTCACACAGGCCTCTTACACCTCCGTTTGTCTGTTCAGCACATATTACATTTTTTAATGGCTCTATAAACGTCACTGATGAGACGATTTTATGATTCCTGCAGTTAAATGTTTTTAATTCCAAATTTGCAAAAACCTTCTGATCAATGAAGACAGAGTTGATTAAAATGATTTCAAAATTGACCCGTTTGAGAAAAGCTGCACTGTGGCATTGTTTGCATGTTGTTTTAGCTCTCAGTGGCTTCATTTCGCATTTTTCTTAAAAGCTTCGTTTAGTGGTCCATTGTGGTCAATGGGACACTGAACATCCGATTTGTGTGCCCGAGTTTTAAGAGGATCAGGTGCGGACATTTTAGCATTTAAATTATTATGGCTTATTAGCATAGGTACGTAGTACCTCACCTGTCCGTTCTTTTTACAGTGCTTCCTGAACACCTCACCGGCACACTACAGCCGCCTGCGAGCACAAAGCTGCGTAGAGCCTCCTCGTTGTTCTCCTCACCTGGAGGACGCTTGGTGATCAAGACCTGTGGCCCAAAACTCGGTCCTATAAGATAAGTGCAGGAACACTGCCGCTTCACCCGCACTTGATTGTGCTAGTCGCCCCGTACAGACGGTGGACGGTGCATGTTGCTTCCGTCCCGCCTTGGTTTTACTTGTTGTTTTTCCGTTCTCGTTGTGTTTTTCTTCGTTTGCTTACGTCGCCACTGCTGACCCTCAGACAGCAGACGTTACACTATCAAGTCGCCGGTCCAGCTACAGTGGTGTGCGTGCGTGTATGCGTGTGCGTGGTTGGTGGGAACTTGGTTGGTTGGTGTGTGTGTGTGTGTGTGTGTGTGTGTGTGTGTGTGTGTGTGTGTGTGTGTGTGTGTGTGTGTGTGTGTGTGTGTGTGTGTGTGTAATTGTATTGTTTGTTTTTCTTGCTATTTCAGTACATGTGACAGTTTTTAGGGAACTTTTAGTAACCAACTATTTATCTTTTCTTTTGTAGTCGCTGAGAGCTGCTGGTGGTGGCGGTGTCCCGGGTGGTGGGCCCCTTCGCGTGCTGTGACCCGGGATTGTGGTTGTTTTCTTCTTTTTTTTTGCACTTCACTTTCTTTGCAGGTGTGTCACGTGTGAGTGGGGTGTTCCTTGTTTTCTTTGGTTCCTCCCCCGTTTGGCCCCCTCATCGGTAAGCCTCAGTTTCTACACCAAGAATAAGGAGCTCAGTAGCTCTGTTTTAAGTGTTGGTCTGTTTGTTCCTTTTATTTTTAAATGTTGAATAAAAATTGGTTTGATATTTTAAACATTCTGAACCACATCTCCTACTCCTTCCTCGTAGAACTTACCTGTGTGCCTAATTATTACTTTTGTGTTTAGTAGAACTCCCTGGGTGAAATTCCCAGGGTGGCGTTGTCGGTTCCTTTTCATTTTGTTAAATTCCCAAGATTAAATCTTGCTTTATCAGATAGCCATAACCACTCTCATCGCCACAGGATATTTGAGTCAACTGAGTCAAACTGTCGTGTCTACTTCCCAGTCTCAATAAACATGTTCACGACTGCTTTGTGCGAGCTTCTTAAATGGAGGTTTGTCGGTTTTCCCTTTTTAGAAGCAAGCCACATATTTTGTGTCTTTCCACCACAAGACATTGGCTTTTGTCACTCTCTTCGTCGTATTGGGAAAAAGTGGCATACCGGACTTTCCCGCCGCGAGTCGCTCGTCAACATACTGCTGTGAAAGAGGGGTGACGTCACAGAACGCGAGGTGCATTTAGGTGCTGCTGCGTAAAATGCAAACATTTTCCTGGGCAAATATTCATTTGACAGACGTAAACAAAGTGAAATATGACTTCAATTTAAGTTTGTTTTAGTTTGTTTTTATAAACACACAAAAAAGTTTGAGTTAGTTATCGTTTTTGAAAAAAGTTCTTGACTTCTACTTTAGAGATATTGATGACGAGTTGTTGTATATAAACAGTGTGACTATGTGGTTCGGCAAGCGGTGGTGCTGTCTGTACATAGCTTAGCAAACGGCTAGCGCTAGCACCCCCTTTCAATGCCAGAGTGAAAAGATCCACACGGAGTGTTATGACCCACGGGTGGGTCTAGGTTCCTCTATCTTTGTGTCTGTGTGTGTGTCTGGATGTCGGCTGCTGATTGGACGCGCCACGGCTGAGAAGGAGGAGCAGTCGAGCCAGCCTGACAGTCGTCCCTCCTCCGCTCCCAACTCTGCAGTTAGTCACTTCTGAAATGGTGTTAGAGCACGCAGCCGTAGGTAGTGATGGCCGATCGAGGCTTTGTTGAAGCTTCGACACTTGTTTCAAAAAATGGTTCATTACTCGAGGCTTCAATGACACAGTGCTCGAGGAGGTCATCTAGTGCTCAATAAAATGAAGTGCAATGGAAACGTGTTAATTGTTTCATAGGTTGTTTGGGATTTGATTCGCCATGCATTCTTGTTGGACAACACTACATGCTTGTATGGTTCAATGCTGACACAATAAAATAAAAATGAAAAATAAAGACAATGTCTCTTTTTTGGCACGACTGATTGTAGTAGACTATAGCTCTTATACTTAGCCTGACAGTTTGTGCAATGAATTATATTATATCCTAAAACAAGACTAGCCCATAGTTTAAAAATATGTTCAATAGTAAGTGTTCAGTGGGTCAGATGTCAAATGTGATCTATTTAAAATGTAGAATAGATGAGCTAAATAACACATATATAATACACATTGATGGGAATTGAACCGTCGCCTCAGTCTTGCAAGTGCAAGATTGTCATAATGTACCACAAACCCAAATCACACTCCCTTTTTTTCATCTAAGCTGTTTGAGTAGCGTTAGCACACCGTGATTCCTCATCAACTACAGGCCTACACTTCAAATAATTATGAGAAAAATCCAACGTAAAGAGAGCACTTCCATTAGGAAATAGTCAACATGAAATTTCGTCCTCTACTGACACCTGCTGGTCAAATTGAATAGTTGCAAATATTGTGAACAAGTTGTCATCTAATTCTAATCCTAAACAATATGGCCATTCCAAGTCAAGTATTAAGACAATTAATCAGGTTTGTACTGCTTGATTGAACACATTCATCCCGTTCCAGTGCACTAAAACCCACTTCCCTTCAGGACCGTGTCAGCGAAGCAAAAACTTCCTTGAGTGACGTTGTTTCCCAGCATGCAATGCGAGCAAGCGATTCATAATACTATTTCATCACAAACATGGATTTTAAAAAATAAAAAGGGAAAAAGGGAAAAATGAAACTTCAGGAACAGCAACCATTGCAATACAAGCAGAACTGGGCCGAAGTTTTATATTATGTACACCATAATACAGCCTTCTGGTGGACAAGCCATACTATTTAAGCCGTGTCCTCCTATGGCACTTCCGTGGGTGGAAGTTCATCGTAGAGGTCACGTGCTGGTTGTGCGTCACTCCTCGTGGCCCTTATAAGGGGATCTGCAGGGCATCTGATTCATGTGAGTATATGGAAAATATGGGTCAATGTAGTCAGTTGTAACATGAGAAGCTTGCTGGCGGAAATAATGCACTACAAGTGAATGTCACACTTTTTTGTTTTGTTTTGTATGAGCATTTAAAAAAAACAACAACATACTAATAATATGGACTTTGACCATGTATGTTTTGGAGTTCAATGAAAGAGGTTAATATATATGTATATATATATATATATATGTATATATATATATATATATATATATATATATATATATATATATAGAGTCAGCTGCTTTCAGTTGACATATTAAATCTATTATGATATGGAACGATAGTTCATAATGTACGTGTTACTTGCTTTGCAGATAAGGTGTATCCTATTTCTTGTGCTCCTGGTTATTTTAAAAGGCAGACAAGCACGTTGTTTGCTGTTGGAGGGCTACAACAACACTTCGATGTTACGCTTTGTGCCGTCGCTACGGACCCCAAAATCTCGTTCTTGTTGGATTCGGGTTCTGCGCAGACTGGTGGTAGAGTTTGTGTACAGGTTTTGCAAAGGAACGGTGTCTTCAGTTATACACACGCTCATTAAAGTGCCGACCGTGGAGGAAGCTGGTGCCTCTGCACGCCGTTTCCAGCAGAATAACAGCGAAATTACCAAAATAAAAACAAATCAGGAAAACATGTCTTTGCTGTGCTTTTATTTACAAAGTTAAAATTCTTCTAACTTACAAAAAATGTGAACGAAAAGGTAGAAATATAAATACGAAGGAATACGTATTTGTTCAGGGGTGCGTAAAGCCGGAGCCCTGCATTTGCTGCGCTACCCTTTTTAAAAAGGTCTCCGTTGCGCATTATTTTAATATGTCCATCTCTTTTAGAAGAGAAAGCATCGCCCCGGTCTCATCCTCTCTCCAAATGTCAACATTCTTATTCGCGTTTGCCAGGTTGTTTCGCGCCGTCTGTTTTGTTAGACGACGTAGTTGTGCGGTCATGAGTCGCGAGGCGTGGCGCATGCGCACTCGCATTGTCCAGTTAATAGTCCGATTAAGGCGTATGCATGGCAGAGAAATTTGAATTCCAATCGCATTATCTGGGTGTCTCAGTCGGGGTTCTCCGATTCCAATCGGAGTTCTCAAACTCCAATCATAATCGGAGTAAGGTGTTTACACGCACGTGAGTTCTCCGATCATAATCGGACTAAGGCAATAATTCGATTTTCTCTAGTGCCATGTAAAGGCACTGAATGTAGTGGTTCAGACCAGACGCGAACAGGCGCGCGGCTCGTGCCATTCATTTCAATGGAAGCCGAGCGCCGACGAATTTCGCGAGCGAGGCTCCAACTGGTTCACACCAGACGCGAACAGCTCCGCGACGGTCGACAAGCGCTTCTGCTCAGCTGCAGTCTTTTTTTCACTCCCACTTGAGCTTCTTTTTTTTTTCTTTAAAAAAAATAAAAATAAAAAAAATCATTTTCATCATCGCCCCCCCTCGCCCCGTAGCCAGCCTGCTCCATAGCTTACTTTTTTGTGTGTGTGTGTGTGTGTGTGTGTGTGTGTGTGTGTGTGTGTGTAAATAAATAGAAACACGCACTCAGGTGTCCATCTCAAGACAAGACCTCTTTCATAATGATCATTGACCGGCATCTCTAGGATCAAACAGACGTATTTTGATCAAGTCTTCCTCTCTGTGTGTGTGTGTGTGTGTGTGTGTGTGTGTGTGTGTGTGTTTAATCTCTCTCGCACTCTGATACAATGTACTGACAAATATAACATACAAATATGATATATGATCGAATTTATCATTCGGTTTTTATTTTTGAAATTAGTTTATTTTGAAAATTCACCGGATTTTCTCGTTTTTATTGAGCGACTTCCTGTACTATTGACGAGGATCGCTCGCGGCTCGCGCACGAAATAGAGCAGACGCCGAAACAACAAATGCATGCCGCGAGCCGCGCAACCACCACATTGATTAACGTGGGCGCCGAATGGAAGCGCTCGGCGGCGCTTCGCGGCGCTTTGTGGCGCTTCCGCGTCCAGTGTGAACCAGGCGTTACGTCGCTCGGAAAAATGTGTCGCCTGAGCCTCCGCCCCCTCCGTGCCCATTGGCGGAGGGAGGGCTCATTGAAAAAAAAAAAAAAAATCGGTGTTCCTTCGGCACGCCTGGGAAACTCTGAAATTATGAATAACTTAAGCTCGTTTTTGTCCCATTTGCCTGCATCAGCCCGTCATGATATTGTTAAATTAATTGAGAGCCACCCACTATTGTTTTCTGACCACCCCCGCTGTAGAATAGCATAGAAGTAGAGGGACATGCCACAACTAAGCAGCACGCACACAGAGTCATTATTGGGAAGTTAAGAAAGAAGCTTTGGCTCTCCTTCTGACAGTGCCCATCTTGATGTTAATTTGGGATCAGGTTTTTACAGACTATAATGCCCTCGTAGATGCGGTGGTCTCTGCCCCTGCAAGACTTCAATCTCCAGATTTGCCACAGGAAGGGGGGTTGATAATGTGTTGGCAGATGCATTACGATGTGGACTAGCTGCGGAATTCTTATTTTGGGGGAAGTGAGCTGTTTTTCTTGTTTAGTTTTGTTTGTCGGTATGTTAATAGGGTTTAGTTCTTAAGGGAGGGGGTGATATGACCCACAGGTGGGTCTAGATGCCTCTATGTTTGTGTGTGTGTGTGTGTGTGTGTGTGTGTGTGAGAGTGGATGACGCCTTGCAGGTGCGGTCCTGGATGTCGGCTGCTGATTGGACGCGCCACGGCTGAGAAGGAGGAGCAGTCGAGCCAGCCTGACGGTCATCCCTCCTCCGCTCCCAACTCTGCAGTTAGTCACTTCTGAAATGGTGTTAGAGCACACAGCCGTAGGGGTGGGCTGCCATTTTCTTTGTCCCCTCTTTTCTCCTGTTTAATAAGTATGTAGGGAGGTTAGCCTTTCTGTATTTGGGTTCTCTTTCTTTCTTTAGTTAGTTCTTAAGGCGAGCTAGTTGGAGTTTGGTTTATTATTTTGGCCTGGGCCCACCCTGAAGCCTTTGCTGCCCACCGGTTAAGTTGTTTTGTTTATTTCATTTACTGATTAATAAAATGTTTTTTGTTGAAACTGCCAACTGCAGTGAAAAATTAATGAGGCTTGGGAGTGGGGGAAGGTGTCCCACACGTTGCGTCTCGGTCCCCCTCGACGGGACGTAACACGGAGTTTTCGCCGTGACAGAAGGTTGAGCTCCTACCGTGTTAGAGGTGACGTCGTCACGTTAGCCTGTTCCATCCCTGCTAAATTCTTTAAAGAACTACCATTAGTAAACTTTTAAATTATAATACGCTCTACACTAATTGTAATTTCCTGCCCGTGGTTCTATATTGCAACAGTTGACGGCTCATATCAGCAGATAAGCAGCAACAATCTGGGCATTGCGGGTGATTCATAAATATGTCATTTCTTATTAATTAGCCCATAAGTGTTGTACACCAGTGTGACACCAAATGCTTGTTGCTGACAGCAGTGAAGAAATGACACTCTAGTGGTTCTGCACATTAGTATAAATAGAGTGATTCTCTATCATTACATCACAGGACGGCGGCACTCTGACAGATTCCATGAACCTGGACACTGATGATCCAGACTCCGGTCCAGATGACACAACAGGCCACAGTGGAAACGGGTCAGAGCATGGACTGGCTGCTGAAAGGATACAGGTAGGTGGCGCTGTCATCCCAAGTTGTGTGGTGTGGAGGATCAGGGCCAAAGTTCCAGATGCTCACAGATGTGAGTCTGGATTCAAGAGGAGTGTTTGAAGACTGGACTCCCAACAGTGATTGGCTGCTGAGGACCTCTCAATCACAATCAGGTTTTTTAGTGGCTGTGAGATTGAAAGTGAGTGAACATCATTAAATAAAGAGCTCCTGCAGGGTCCCAATTTGACAAGTACACTGCTAGGTGTGCTGCTTCGTTTTTGCCAAGGCCCTGTAGCATTCATGACTGACATTGAGGGAACGTTTCATCAAGTAAGAGTTTCCAACCAGGATGTAAACTTCTTACGCTTCCTCTGGTGGCCAGATGGGGACATTACAAAGGACCTACAAGAGCACAGGATGCTGGTCCACATCTTTGGGGCAGTGTCATCCCCAAGCTGTGCTTCATTCGACGACAATCAGCATGACTTCCCAGCCGAGGTTATAAACACTGTTGGTCAAAATTTCTACGTGGATGATTGTCTAAAGGCCATCAGCACGGTGGAACAAGCAATACATCTGTACCAGCAGCTAACAGACCTGTGCGGTAGAGGTGGATTTAAGCTCAATAAGTGGGTGAGCAATCATCGCTCGGTGCTGGCCGCCATTCCTGAAGAGCAGAGAGCTAAAGAGGTAAAAACACTTAACCTTGACAGAGACCAGCTCCCTATGGAGAGGGCCCTTGGAGCTCAGTGGGATGTACAGCAAGATACATTCACATTCAGCATCAGAACCAAGCTGGGATGGGATGAGGAAATCCCTCAGGTCATGGTACATCCCATATATAGTTTTTCAAGCACCAAACTACAACAAAGGAACTCATCTTTAACAAATCTACAACCTTGTAAGGGCAAAACCTACTTGTTTTAATTCTGATTAATAAACTAAAGCTTATTCGATTATCATTATGTTGTTTTTTTGCTCATACAAAACAAAAAAAGTGGAGGGAGAGTAGTCTGAATCGGGTTCTGGAGCATTGCTCTACCTCATCCATCGCACTCATTAGTGTCACATCCACTTGTCGTGCATCATTTCCCCCAACAAGCTTCTCCTGTTAGACCTTCCCTGAGGTGGTTGGTGGGGTGACGAGCACCCAGCACGTGACCTCTACGACGAGTTTCTACCCACGGAAGTGCCATAGGAAGACACGGATTAAATAGTATAGCTTGTCCACCAGAAGGCTGTATTATGGTGTACATAATATAAAACTTCGGCCCAGTTCTGCTTGTATTGCAATGGTTGGTGTTCCTGAAGTTTCATTTTTCGTCCCTTTTTATTTTTTACATCCATGTTTGTGATGGAATAGTATTGTGAATCGCTAGCTCGCATTGCATGCTGGGAAACAGCGTCACTCAAGGAAGTTTTGGCTTTGCTGACACGGTCCTGAAGGGAAGTGGGTTTTAGTGCACTGGAATGGGATGAATGTGTTCAATCAAGCAGTACAAACCTGATTAATTGTCTTAATACTTCACTTCGAATGGCCATATTGTTTAGGATTAGAATTAGATGACAACTTGTTCACAATATTTGCAACTATTCAGTTTGACCAGCAGGTGTCAGTAGAAGACGAAATTTCATGTTGACTATTTCCTAATGGAAGTGCTCTCTTTACGTTGGATTTTTCTCATCATTATTTGAAGTGTAGGCCTGTATCTGCACACAATTTGGAATTCGTCCCAGCGCCCTGAGCTGTAAATTTGGACGGTGTAAAATGAAAATGGCCATCTGCAGCAGAATGAAAGTGAGATTGCATTGTCCAGGTAGGAGGACAGCAGTCAGTCATGTTTCACCTCCAGTCAACACGCAGTGGTTCACATGAAGGTCCAAGAGGCCTACAGACCTACACTGAGTCTGGACGTGGCAGTACAGTTGGATCATTGTCTTTGTTGTGTTGTTTGGTCATTGTGATCCAATGTAATGTGAGAGAAGGACGAGTGCAGTTATATTGGAGTGAGTTATTTAGAGTGTAATAGAAGTTATAATGCAGAGTCTGTTTTTATGAAATGTTCTATCACCTGGCATCCATCCATCCATCCATCCATCCATCCATCCATCCATCCATCTTCTACTGCCGTATCCGGAGTCAGGTCTCGGGGGCAGCAGCCTCAGCAGAGACCCCCAGACTTCCCTGGACCCAGTCACCTCCTCCAGTTCCACCAGTGGGACCCCAAGGCTTCCCAGTCCAGCCCAGAGACCTGGTCAGCACCACTGTGACTCCCTGAGTCCCTGCTGCTCAGGTGAGGCTTCAAAGATCTGGCTGCACCTGATTGGACGGTCGTGGAGGATCTCCTTGGTCTTCTTGGTCTTCTTGGTCTCCAGCTGTTTGACCTCATGCTCTCTGTTGACCTCCTCACTCAGTCCCTCAGTGATGTAGAGCTCAGTGTAGATGCTGTTGAGGAGAGTTTGACTTCCTGCTTCTTCACCTTCAGTCACACGTTCACATCTCCTCTCCAGACTGATCTTCTGCTGCTGTAGAAGCTCCTGCAGACCACCAACCTCTGGAGCTGAGAGAAGGTTGGAGAAGAAAACATCAGTGTGACAGTGTGAGCATCATTTTCTGTCTACGACTTGAAGCTGAAAGCATCCAAACTCCATTTTTCAGCTGATGTGGTGAAGCTGCTGTTGTCTGACTGTTTGCTCTAAATGTCCTCCAGTGGATCTTCTCACTGGAGGTCCTGACCACGGTTATAATAGTTAACGAAAACGAACAAAATAACAAAAACTTAAATTGAAAAAAACAATTGTCACGTTCCCAGGGGTTAGGATTTTGGTACCTGCCTCGTTGAGGTTTTGAAGCGAGCAGAGCTGAGACCATAAGGGTGACGTAGCAACGTTCAGGACACTGATTGGCCAAAGGCAGTCTTTCACGAAAGACCAAAACCGCCATTTTTAAATGCCTCGCGTGTGGATTTTTGCATTAACACGTATTAAAAACTGAAAAGCTTATGAAACTGTACCATGGGTGAACAAAGAACTACAGACGTTTCTGTTCTCTGTGGCCGAAGAAAAAGCACAATGCAGACAGTTGTGCAGAAAGTTTAGTGTTAGCTAAAATATCGGGCACACAGACGTACTTATTATGTATACATTTCTTTCCATTGTAACAGGTCACTACAAGATCTGCAATCCATTACCTAGAATTGGTTTTCCTTAAAGTGATGTACAGGATTACTAATCTGACTTTGATGGGCAAATTTGACAACAGAATACAATTATGAAGCACTAAAACACAGGACCACAAAACAATTAAATGCAGGATGAAATAATGATATGCTTTGTTAAATAAAATAAAATGGCATTTTCAACTAAGTAATAAAATAGTCGGTGGTGCAGTGGTTAGCGCTGCCGCCTCACAGCAAGAAGGTCGTGGGTTCGATTCTGGGGCCTGGACCTGGGACCTTTCTGTGTGGAGTTTGCATGTTCTCCCTGTGTCTGCGTGGGTTCTCTCCGGGTTCTCCGGCTTCCTTCCACACTCCAAAAACATGCATGTGAGGTCAATTGAACGTTCTAAATTGTCCGTAGGTGTGAGTGTGAATGGTTGTTTGTCTCTATGTGGCCCTGCGATGAACTGGCGACTTGTCCAGGGTGTCACCCTGCCTTCGCCCTAAGACAGCTGGGATAGGCTCCAGCAGACCCCCGTGACCCTGAATAGGAATAAGCGGGTATAGAAGATGAATGAATGAAATCTTTATTGAATGAATGACACATTTTATTTCACTCGTGGTTTATGTAATTATTATTTTTTGCTCCATAGCTTTCATGATTCAGCATTACATGTTAAGCGTGATGAATTGCATGAAAAGAGAGAGCACTCGCTGATAAATTAACATAGTGTGCTGTTTAATTCCATGAGGACGACAAAATATTTGCAAATTTGTGTTAGCTACACACATCGACAGGTGCAAGAGAAAGGGAGGAACTTTCAGGGAGGAACTTTAAAGATCGTTGAGTTTTTATTTTTTATTTTTTTTAGTTCTGATGACATAAATAGACCAATCATTTCATTACTTTGTCTGCTTTCCAAAGAGAGTTGCTTCAAAGAATTATCATTTATTATTCAGTGGCACATTGCTCACTTGTTTAATACACAAATAATAGTATATTATTATAATAATACTATTTTATGAATATTATAATAATAATAATAATAATAATAATAATAATAATAATAATAATAATAATAATAATAATCATCATCATCATCATCATCATCATCATCATCATCATCATCATCATTATTATTTCTAAAATTTCGAAACAACAATCGTCAGTTGTTCCGTAAAAAATACATTGATTTCCATGTTGAATTTTGTACGTTTCGTGAGCGCGCACGTCTGTCAGTGACGGTCTCCACACTGACACAACTGCGCATGCTCTATTATCCCATCAATGCGGAAGTCAAAAAGTTTTTGGGAGCCATGCGCTGGGTGAGCAACTTCATTGAAAGGAATGGGACGCCATCTTGGACTCTGGGGGCTTGCCGCACTGTCACGCAGGTTGTGACGTAGCGGGCCGGCGACGCACAGGTATGACGTGAATGATTGACAGCTACCATTCGTTCCCGTTAGCGAGAGGATTAAAAAAAAAAACACCATAATGGCATCAAAAAGGAGTTATCCCAGCGGTGCGGAAAAACGGAAGGAAAAGAAAACTGATCAAGAAAAACTTGCAAAGGGGAAAGCTAAGTTATTTGTTTGTGATGTGGGCTGGAGAGGTGGAGGTGAAACGCTGTTGTCCCCCCCCAGTTTGTTTATTTGTCCTGCTAGCCAGCTAGCTAGCGTCGGATAAATGTTAGCTGGCTGGCTAATATTTGTTCGTCATGAATCAGCGTTTTTGTTTGTTTTATGAAAGTTGACCATGTCCTGCCATGTTGGCCTATCCTGCCATGGCAATGACTGATTGACTCCACACCCGTTTATTCACATTCTAACAGGGAGGGCATGTTGTAGTTGTTGTTGTAGTCAGTCCCCTGTTATTGTTCAGTGGAAGTTGTCTCTCACATATTTGACTCGTAATGTTATTTTAGCCTTAACTTAGGATGAATTTACTAAGCTTAGTTTGTATTTTGTAGGCCCTTCATTAGAAATGTGCTACTGTTTTATAATTCAAAGAAATAGTTTATGGAAATACTTTATTTGGCATGGTGTTGACTATTTTAGACTATTGTGGTAGTGGGTCATTTATCTTAGTTTTATTACTTTAACTAAGTACAGTGTGTAAAGTAATGCCAAAAACTCTTAAAAATGACAGTTTTGTAATTGGGTAAAAGCTTTAAAGGGACACTGCAACCATAATGTTTAATTTAAAAACAAATTCATTTTTAATTTTCCTATATTACTGCAACATCACTGTAATAATAAAATAGGAAAATGCGCTTCTGATCTGTTTTGCTTGATGATCTAATGAGCTTTGTCTCTGCAGGAGCAATTCTAAAATATGTTGGCGCTCCAGACATTGAGCCAGAGGGATCTCCCGAACATCCTGACCAGGAAGCTCCAGGACCAACACGTTCCTCAGAACCTCCTTCTGTCCAGGTGAATAATGTGTGTTATTCTTAGTAGCTAAGCTGATAAGTGTGGGACAAAACTAAGGCAATTAAGCATTATTTTGATTGTTGGTTTGCGTTTTAGTGTTGCACTTGTTGGTTTGTTGGATTTTCTTATTTAAAGTAAGCATTTTTTTTTTAATGAATATTCAATCTGTTGTATTTATTGACATATAGAGGATTCTTTTCCTAGTATTATAGTGTTTGTTTGTTTTTAAATCAGTTTAACTTGCTTGAGTTGCTCAACTGAAGATGTTTAATTTTACCTGTATCCTGTTTTGCTCACGAGGTGTAATAGATTGTGGAATCTTAGTAGACCTTAGTAGACGCACGCTGCTGAGAGTGGCAACAATCAGCTCCGATGACCGTGGTGCTTGTAAATAAGGCAAATGCGCCATCTAGTGGGATGCAGCATGTTTATTCGTGTTGGAGCAATGACAAGTACTACTAACAAAACAAAAGATGCACAGGGTAAAAAAAAAAAATCATAAACTCTTCTTCGATCTCTTATAGATTATTGATAATAGCATTCTAATTGATTTCAAACCTTTTCAAAAGATTTTTTGCCAATAGCACACCCAAATATTTGATAACCTTGGAATTTCATTTGATTTTATATTTTCCTCTAATTTCTCGGCCTGGATGATAATTCAGCGTGAGAATTTGAGTGTTTGCTATGTTTAACTTGTTGCCTGTGTATTTACCGTAGGTTTCTATTATCAACATCAAATGAGGTAAGGTTCTGTCCGAGTCTTGGAGAACCAAAATAATATCATCAGCAAAAAGCCCTGTTAGATGTCCCTGCTCTCCTATATGTATTCCTTTTAGATTGTTACTTTGTCTGATCATTTGTGCCAGCGGCTCAATGAACATAGCAAACAATGTAGCGCATAGGCAACATCCTTGACGAGTACCATTAATCTTTATCCTTGCCATAGGTTCTTGGTAGAGACCTTGAATACACTGTATTAACTTTTCTTGGAACCCCAGTTTCCCAAGAACTTGATACAGAAATCTCCAATTCACACAGCCAAGGCTCACCAGTAACAGCTCGCAGGCCCTGCTTTTGGATCTGATCTATTATGTATAGGACCCGTCTAATGTCTTCTTGAGTCTGCCTACCTGTTAAAAAAGCTGACTGATTGGAAGTCCATCTCGTCCCCTTAAATTTCAAAGCGTAACGAACCTGTGTAGCCCGAGGAATTTTATTATAGTTTTTTTCCTAGGGTGCAACTCCCCAGGTGGCATTGTCAGGCAACCCCCCCGCCCCCATTTTCCTTGATACCCACCATCAGAATTGTCTTGTCTCATGGTTATCTTTTAAGATAACCATTATCTTATCTTTTAAGATAACCATGAGCACAAGAAATAGGGTACAGCTTATCTGCAAAGTAAGTAACACGTACATTATGAACTATCATTCTATATCATAATGATGTAATATGTCAACCGAAAGCAGCTGACCAGCTGAAAAGGCTCACTCCACCCCCTACTGTTGGGAGAAGGACACGTTCCCGTCAGTAATTCAAATTTCTCAGCTGCATGTATAGGGGGACAAGGTGAGAACTCCGATTGGACGAGAAAACCGAATTATTGCTTAGTTTGATTAAGCTCTGCATGTAAACACACTGATTACACCTGCGCCAGAGTTCAGAGTGAAAGCAGCTCTTTTAAAAAGAAGCGCAGGCTGGAGTCAGCACTCTGTCCTCTGGCGTGTCCACGCTGAGAACTTTGCAGTTCTTCTTAGCATTTCGGCTAGCAATCCCAGAGCGGGCTGGGCCATAAGCGCAGCTGGAGGAGGAACCCTGCCGGGTGCCCGTTCATCGGGAGGTGGTGCTGTGTGTGCGTGATCGTTGTGCATTCACCGCTTGGCTGTTAAAGCCGAAGTCTTTTTGGTATGGTACTTATTTCCTTGACACTCAGGCAGCTAAACCTGGTCTATTTTAAATTGTTGTCAAATAAAGCTGTTTCATTGGAAGTGCGTCTCGTCCTCTTAAATTTCAAAGCGTAACGAACCTGTGTAGCCCGAGGAATTTTATTGTAGTTTATTTCCTGGGGTGCAACTCCCCAGGTGGCATTGTCAGGCAACCCCCCCCCACCCCCCCCAATTTTCCTTTATACCCACCATCTGAATTGTCTCCACCTCCGCCAGACCCTCCCCCTCGCCACATCTAGTCTTTTTTTGATAGATGATGATCTATGCGTATTGATGCGTCGTGCTGATGCGTAGCCCCTCCAGGATCCCTCCTTGCACTGCCACTCCGTCGTAGTGTGGGGCACCGAGTGCCGCAGGCCCCTCCGCACCCGTCGCCACCGCCATCTTCTACGCCAGGCCGCGTCTCGCCAATTCCTCCTTTACCTCCTCTGCGCTGTTGTAGGTTCGAGTTTCCGTATCCCAGTGGGTCCTCATCTTGGTGAATGGCGTGTGGAACCAGATGCCCTTCTCCTTCAGGATTCTTTTAGCAGTGTTGTACTCCTTTCTCTTTTGGACCATCTCTGTCGCGTAATCATGATGGAATGAGGGTACTTTATTCCCCAGTTCTATTTTCTTTGTCCATAGCTCTCTCAGGACCCTCTCTTTGGTAGTAAATTCCAGAAAGTTAACAATGATGGGTCTCGGTTGGGCACCGTCCGCTGGTTTCTGTGCAAATGAGCGGTGTGCTCTCTGAATTTGGAAATTAAAATCTGCTGGCAGGTGCAGTTTGCTTTTCAGCAGGTCTTCCACAAACTTGGCCACAGATTCTCCCTCCTCTCCTTCAGTGACTCCATAGATACGTAGGTTGTTTCTCCTCGGCCTGGACTCCAGGTCAGTTAACTTGTCCTGAAGAGCTTTTTGTTCTCTCAGTGATATGACCAGAGCGTCATTAGCTTCCTGTGCCCAACGTTCTAGCTTTTCAATCCGCAACTCAGCCTCGTTGATCTTGCCGGTCTGGAGCTCCTGTTCGGTGATGACTTTCGCAAGTTGTTGATTTATTTCGTGTTTGAAGTCGTCCAAGTCTTTTTCCACGTCGTTCCACAGTGTTTCTCCAAACGTGCGAAGGACTTTTTTGATTCCGTTTTTAAATCCCGTATCTCCTTGCTATTAATTTTTATGTCCGAGCCCTTTTCCGCGTCGTTAGTCACGAGGAGTTCGTTTCGCCATCTCCCTCTGTTTCAGAGCAAGCTGGTAGTTCCGCCATATTGTCTGTTACTGTGTTTCTGTTTTGGTTGAATGGAGTTTTCCTTCCCATTCCAACGTTCCCCTGATCACTTTGTAGTTAATATGATATCTGCCAATAGTTATTCAAGTTTTCGGGGAGTTTTTACCCTAGACGGTCGAGAGCCCTGGTGTCGCGCAGTCTACCGCTTTATGGCCAAACCAGAAGTCCCTTCCCTCTAGCCTTTTCAAGGGGGAGGTGGCTAGACTCGGCTCTTGTGGGACGAGAAGCAGAAGGCGTGTCCGATCGGGGGGGAAGATGAGATGACATTTTTGTGGGTCAACACAAACTCATCTGCGAGGACAGCAGCCTTGGACAATGACGACACTTTCTGTTCATTCAAGAACATTACCACCTTCTCTGGCAAAGAGTCTTTAAAATCTTCTAAAAGAACGAGCTCACGGAGTGACTCAAAGTCATTTTTGACATCATTAGCTGCACACCATTTATCAAAGAGGTTGCTTTTCTCCCATGCAAACTCGACAAAGGTTTGACCACTAGATTTTCTATGGTTCCTAAAGTTTTGCCAGTAGGGCTCAGGAACAAGCTCATAAGCAGGAAAAATTGCTTCCTTTCCAACATCATATTGCAGGCTGTCTTCTAAGAAAAGAGCAGACACCAACTCCTGTGCTTTTCCCACCCGCTTGCATTGGAGAAGGACAGGCCACATGTCTCTTGGCCAGTTGAGTGGCGAAGCTATTCGCTCCAAGGCACTGAAGTATGAATCAACTTCTGCCTCACGAAATGCTGGCACCAGAAAAATGTTTTTACTGGGGCTGGGCAACGATTAAAAATTTTAATCGCAATTAATCGCATGATTTACCTGATCAATCACGATTAATCACGTCGTATACGCAAAAGCCAATAATGAATTTAAAAGAAGTCTTTCATACACTTTAATTTAAATGTTCTGCCATATAAACAAAAGCACCATAACATTTATCGTGCAAACAGTTAACATCAGCACTTTACACAGAAACATTTTTAATGTAAATCTAAAGTTAAAAAAAATGCAAATACAAAATTAAAGCTTATTGCCAATGCCAGGGCATTACTGTTATCCTGTTCCTTATGAAAAATAAAAAAAAATCTACCTCCAAAATCCTGAGCCACAATAATAACAGGCAATTTCTGAGGTAACAGCAGAAACATTTTTCTTTTATCAGGGAGCAGCATAACCAGTCTGCGTTCCCTTGCAAATGTCCCAGTTAGAAAGGGTGAGGCACAAAAACGTTCACTTTTGGGTTTTTCTTCACAGGGGACTAGAATGTAAAGTCCACATTTATACTGGAGTTCCTTTGGAGAATCTCACTCAACTCAGTGCAGTTTGTCAGTTCCTGGAACTTGACGGCCAGTTATTTTAAATGTACTGCCATATGAATTAAAGTGCCATAACATTTACTGTGCAAACACACTTTTAACATCAGCATTTTTGAACAATTAGCAGCTAAGAAAAAAAAAATAGTGTAAATTTAAACTCAACTTAAACAATGTTATCAAAGCAATACAAAATTAAAGCTGTAAGCAGCGTTTGCGGGACTGAGCCCACCTGGCCACTGCCTGCTGTGACGTCCGCCACCTGGCCACAAGCCCCCGACACCCGCCGACGCTTCCCAACGCCTGGCGATTCCGCCCGAAACCCGCCGATGCCCCATTACTGACGCCGACGCCTGCTGATGACACATCAAGCACTGACTTGACATTACTGACTTGACATTTAGAAACATTTGATTTCTAAATGTGATTGATTACTGTATCATTTTGGAGATAATAAGCCTTAAAGTTGGCTTTTTGTTTTGTTTTGCGACAGCTCCAATATTCCATTTTTACTGTACAATAACATCAAATTGCTCCATAAGCTCTGTCAATGGTTGGTACAGTTGACCTCAGGACAACCTTGAATATATTTTCATTCATTATAAGGCATATTTAATGTACCATTTTGGAGATATTAAGCCTCAAAGTTGTTGTTTTCCTTTTTTTTTTTTTAGCTTTTCAAACAGGCAAAAAGGGCCCAGTACTCAATTTTTTACTGTACAGTAACATTGCTTTGCTCCATAATTTCTGTCAGTGGTTGGTACAGTTGACCTGAGGAACACCCTGACTATATCCTCAGTCATTATCAAGCATATGTACAGTATCATTTTGGAGATATTAAGCCTTAAAGTTGGCTTTTTTTTTTTCTTTTTCTTTTTTTTTTTTTCCAACAGCTCCAATATTCCATTTTTACTGTACAATAACATCAAATTGCTCCATAAGCTCTGGCAATGGTTGGTACAGTTGACCTCAGGACAACCTTGAATATATCTTCTCTTAATATTCTTGAATATTCTCACTTAATGTACCAGCTCCTTCCTGTAGACATGATATGTACAGTTAGTTATTCTTTGTTTGACGCAAGTGTTATATTAAGTTCCTCCTATCTGTACCGGTACTTCTTGTTAATTTGAAATAAACACTAACAGCATAATGTCAAAACAAAAACCGAACAAGTCAAAGATCATAAAACAAGGAGGCTTTGTACTAAAATATGAATAAAATATAAACAGGGAGTTGTCTAATGTCGTCAAGGAAGCCAACATTACGTTACCTGATGATCAGCATGTTGACTCAGAAAATCCTCAGGCTCCTGCTGCGACATTTCATTTGGGGCGACGGTTGTGACTTCACTGCTGGTCCCGTGAGAAACTCAAATCGGTTCTTCACGTTTGTTGCGTGGCATGGGTTAGGACATTGAGAGGCATTATAGTGTGGTTGTGTGCACCAAATCGGACTCGGCTTCTAGCTCGATAGCTGTGCATAATTTACGCAAACGCAATGCTGTGTTTACGTGAACTCACGGAGTCCGACTCCTTGCACGTGCTCATCTCGACTCAATGGATTTATGAGCTTGATGACAAGTGTGTATTTTGTATTGGATTGATGTACTGCAATTCTAGTCATGTGAACAAGCAATTAGCATTCCTAGTTTTATGTGGCATGACGAAATACTGTACTACCAAGTTTGTATTGCAGTTTCTTCAGTTTATGAGGTAGAGGGTGCTCAAATTGGATTGATTGAAGATGTAGTTTAGGTACAATTTGCTTGTTTTTTATCAAAATTTAAGTTGATTGCAGTTCAAGGTGGCACAATCCTATCAGATGTTGTCATTTTGTCACGAAGAACACTGGTATTTGTTGATTATTACTATAAGTACCACCATGTTGCAGGCATTGTGGTTACAAGTTTCACTCCAATTTTGATTGTTGTCTGTATGACTAGCAATCCGTTGAGCTGTCTAGGGTTATCATTCAGATAAGGTGTCACAACTTTTAATTGCATGGGAACTTTGGGATCCATGGCAGATGGGCATTGTAAAAAAACGGATCTTGAGTCGGAAGGCTAGCTTGTCCTAATTGTGACCTTAATATGATGATTTTTTTTCCCCTGCCAGATTGAGGAGAAATGAAATGGACATCCAAACCGGGGCCAATAATGGATGAGCTGGATGATGTCACAGTATCAATTTTAAATGGTATGTCATGTGTAGGTATGAAAAAATTTCCATTACTATGATTTGTCCGCTAAGTAATTAAAATAACTGTATGCTGACACTGATTTCAAAAAGAAGTATTTTACAAATTTGAGACAAAATGTCTAAACTGAATTGCATTTACAATTAATTCTGATAACAGAAATTGGCACAAAACAAACTTGGTTTGACTTGTCAAGTTGAATTAAATTCATTAGTTCAAAAATGTATGAGTTGTTAAGTGTAAAAGGTTTGTTAATGATTGGACTGTCTTTATAGCTGCCAACATCGATGAAGTCTTGCTCCACACCCTCAGTCGTGATGATTTGAGAGACCTTTTTCCTGGACCAGAACACTTTCTCAGGAGGAAACGGATTTGGGCCCTTATTAGTGTAGATGTGATTGGTTACCTACTTTGCTCTGAAAACATCGAGCATAACACTTTTTTTTTCTTTTTTCCTAATTGTGTCTATTGTTTCTCTCTTGTTCATAATGTTTTGGATCTGGTTTCCTCTCGGCTGAGACTTCCACCGTACCAGACAAGGCTGCCCCGAATGAAGCCAGGAACTGTGTCTTCACCAGGAGACATCTCCAATCTGTCCTCAGACATCCACTCCTTTGGTGAAAAGCAGCCCAAAGAGGACCCTACAGCTTCCTGCTCCTCCACAATATGTTGTCTATACTAGACATGGGCAAACCCCGGCCCGCGGGCCACATCCGGCCCGCTGCGTGTCTCTGTCCGGCCCGCGTGAAGCCAGTCATAACCCCCCAACACCGCACCCCCCAACGAAACTTTGTCGGCACGTAACTTTGCCGAGTTAGTGTAGCGCGATAGCGATAGCGTGCTTCCCCCCCGTCAACGAGGTGTAGGTACAGAATTAGTCCGGGTGCAGAATCGTTCTGGGTGTAGTGACTGCCCGATACGGCAACTCCATTGGGAAATACCTCTACATCGCGTTCGAACGTGATATATGGATAGATCGCGGTACGTTTATAGAGTTGCCGTATGTGACGTAATTGGCAGTCGCCTCTGTCCAGTGGGCGAATGCCAACAACGTCACATACGGCAACTCTATTAGGACAAACTACATCGGTTGATTAAGGTTATCTTTTTTTTTCTGTCAATCCCTGCCGTATTTACAGTACTTTTGTATTATATTGTATACACGAAATTCTCTCACAATCTATCTATCTATCACCCGCGAAATAGCGTTTTGACCGTGATCTATCCATATATCACGTTCGACCGCGATGTAGAGGTATTTCCCAATGGAGTTGCCGTATCGGGCAGTCACTACACCCAGAACGATTCTGCACCCGGACTAATTCTGTACCTACCGACAACCCCCCCTTCCGTGGCCCGCCGACTCGATGCAGGTCTGTCATGTGGCCCGTTGCTAAAAAAGTTTGCCCACCCTCTATACAGACAGTGAGTTGGAGCAAGCTCGTAAGCACTACTTCCAGATGGCCCACACTGCCAGTGAGGGGAAATGTGTCATGTTCAAAGAGCTGAGATGCAGGCTGGTGAGAAACACTGTCACCAGCATGATTTCTATCTTGAGAGCCAGTCAGCAAGGAGAGGGGGTCTGGTACCCTTCTAAGCATGAAGTCACTGCAATGTCTCAAAGACTAGTGGAGTATTATCCCATGCTGAAGGATTAAGACAAAACAATGAAACATGTAAGTGATTATATTATTTTGTGCGCTTAGATTTTGAAGCGTGTGGTTATTTTTGGCTGATACTTTTTTTTATCTGTGCATGTTCACTTTCCATCTTTATTTGTTCTTTCAATGAGTGAAATTTTATTTACCACAGGCGAGCACTTACAAGAATCTTCACAAGAGATTCACCAGAGAGGGGCCACAAGAAGAAAAGGCATCGCATTGACTTCTCAGCGAGTGACCAAGAAGAAGATCATGATGCAGACTCAATTGGTGGATCAACAATTATTTTGTGTCACACACCAGGGCGCAGTTCTGATAATGGCCACACTTCACATAAGTAGAAACATGTCCATTTTAATAATAATGATAATGTATGAAAGCTAGGCAATGTTTTGATAGTTTTGGATATCATGATATATCACAGGCATTTTTACATTTGAATTGTCATTTGATATATTTTGATGCTCCAAACAATTTCATCCATTTGACTGATTTACTGATTTGTCTCCTCCATTTCATCAGCCAAAGATGGTCTGACAGCACAGGCCAGACATTATCAGACCCTGCAGGAGCTGTACAAGAAACCAAAACCCAACCAAGATGCTGTCTCCCAAATTCTTGATCTGCAGTTTCAAGCAAGAAGATCCTTCATTGATAGTGATGTTCTGAAAGAACAGGACAAGGCCAACAAAGATCCTGGATGCATATCCATGTGTCAAGGATCTTTATCGTGTAAGTGATTAACTTGTTTTGGTTTATGATGAAAAGCAAGCATTTTTGCAGATTTTAACATTGACTTGCATTATAGGCGATGAATGAGCTGCGGCGCATTCTGGATAAGGGCAACAGAAAATTCATTGATGAACTAAAAAAAGAGATGGGAAGACTTCTGCACCAATGTGTAATTTTATGGTGTTTGGAAAAAAAATGAAGTGATGAAGCCACGCATAACGCTGGTTGTAGTTCAGTAGAGTCATTTTGCTGTGTCTCTAATTGACTGTGTAGCTGTTTCCTTGGACATAGGATGGTTTATGTTGCGCTGAATGAATAGATGCAGAATGGTAATACTCTTCATGCTGAAAAAATAAGATTTTTTTGTGATCAACACAAACCTAATGAGACTAATTTTTAGGAAGACTAACTTTGAACTCAAAGTTGATTTGTTCTATTCCAGTGGAATATTCCATCGCGCTGCTCAGGGCACTCCCCACACTCTTTCCTTCACCAAGTCCACCACCGAAGAAGCTGGGACATGCCAGTGAGGCACTGCTTCATGTCATTCAGGTGAAAGTTTGTTTGCATTTTCTCACATTCAACACTTCATAGTTCCATGCATGGATGTGGCGTTTCCTTCTTCTTTTTCTTTAGCCAACAGAAGATCCCACAATGTACTCGCAGAAGAGGTCTTTCTGCAAGCCTGTGTTGCTGTTTGATGGGACCCGCTGTCTCATCTGTCTTGGAGCCACTCCCGCCACCACGCTTGCCAAGGAAGACTTGAGTGACGGTCTGCTTCATCTGATGGGTTACTACTATGCCCTGCACCTCACATATCCAAGTGTGTGGCAACCCTTCTCTCTGTCATTCAGACAGAACTGCTACAGGACACTATCCATGAGCGAGACACCACATTCTCATACAAAAAAGACCATGGCAGAATGGAAAGATTTTATTGGGGAGTAGAGCTGTGTACTAGGCATAGGTAGCGATACACTCTCCTGGTAGTTGTAACTTGAGGGTGGGTGGGAGTCTGTTGGAACAAACATGTTATCAGTGGTGATAGGAACACAACACTATATGCTGTCCCCATACTGTTCTTTTTTTGTTTGTAACTGAGTGTCAGGGAATCTGAATCAATGTTCAATAATGGTGACGGTGAATATTGTAACAACACAACATTACTTGCATTCTAGAAATGATTGCTTGAGATTGTTTTAAGATGCAATGCCTTAGTGACGTTTTTATTACAAGGCAGTGAAGGCACTGTCAGCAATTTAAGTGAATAAATAGTTGTTGACAATATTAATTCTGTTTGCTGAATTATTTTTTTTGGGGGGGGAGTGGGCGTAGGGGGGGTGGATGCTTTGTTTGTTTGTTATTTCTTAGATATATTTCTGCACTGGACAGCCAGGTTTGTGGAGGGAAGGTTGGAACAAGGTAAGGACGGGGTACCCCATACATTCACGTACGTAGAGTCATTAAGTCTTAAACTCACCAGGTTTGTATCGCTTATCGATAACCCTAATGCCATACAAGTCTATGGGGTGAAATTTCAACTTTGTCCTACAGACATGGGGCCACTTGCTTTTTCATCAGGAGCCCCCAAGAAGCACCCACGCCAAATTTGGGGCTTCTAGTACTTGAGGAGTACTTAAGAGTACACCTACACATTTTCTTTTGCTTTTTTGATTTAAGCTCATCGTCTCCATCTGCAAAGGTACAGAAACCTTTCTGTGTTTTGATGTCGTGTGTGAGAAAACATCACTTTTTTCTGTAAACTTGTGTTATCATTGTCCTTCATTGAAAATGACACAATCTTTCATTTCATTGTTCAGATGCCGAACACCAAGGCATTCCGTCGCTCTCTGGCCATGAAACGACGCCTGGAGCAAAAACGGGATTGGACACCTTTTCCACCTCGGAAGGACTTTGAACGTCGTGAGTACTTCCACGTTCATGATTTCATGTTCTGCCTGTGTTGTTATGTTGTATTCCAAATAAATCTTACAAAAACATATTTAGATTTTTCTTTTTTGTCAATTTACACAGGGCGCGGTACTGGTCAGCGACCTGGGTGCGAAGATGGCCCGTTTTGCTCCTGACTGACAAAACAGTGCAAGTTCGTTCTTAAGGCCCAGCAACCAGACAAGAAGGTATGGGTCGTGATTTTGTCAAGCCACGAGTTTCTTTATGTTTTTGTTCTGGTGGTGGGAGACTCACATCTCTGTCCACTTGTGGATGGTTTTGTGTTCTCGCCCCTGGCAACAACCTTGAACACGGGCTTGTAACAGACTCCGCCCAGGATTTTGCTGCGCTACTGGCAACTGTGTTGGACCGCTGGCCCAAGGTTTGTTTATCTGCTGTGACAAACAAATTTGAACACATGAATGTCATCGCCACTTTGTTTTATCAATATCAAGTAATTCCATGATCCATAGTTCAATAACAAGAATATTCATGAATTTATTTTGCATTTTTATGTTTGTTTGTTTTTTTCTTTTTTATACAACTATTTTGTAGGTGTTTGTGCTTGACTTTCCACCTCGCCTGACTGTCAAGCCAGAACTACAAACAGCGCTACGTCAAGTATATTATCGTGTTGCTGCACGCATGGGTGTGTAAAATACACATTTTTGTTGTATTTTTTTCTCTTCAGTGACACTGTGCTAACAGATATTTCTTAGAATTGTGTGATTACATAATTGATTATGTGACACTTCTTCCAGGTTTAACATTTGTGTATATGGCCGATCACCTCCCCCTTCGTCAGCTGTACATGGTGGTGTTATGATGGTGTAAGTTTTGCCTTCTTCAGCCTTACTTGCTCTTCATTTGATATGACAAATATGTGTTAACATGTTGTTTTCTGTTTAGGTGCACCTCAGGACTGATTTTGGTGGAGCGTCTGCATGCTGCAGTGCTCCATCAGCTCGCACCCCCTTCACCTAGGCCAGGGGTGTTGTGCCACAACCAATCATCGCCCAGGGTGTCTCCCAGAGTGGTTGTGACAGGTCCTGTCCACATGCCAGTGTATGGACCCGCTCCTGAATGGACTCTTGTAGGACAGGAGGTTGAGGTAACCTGTTCATCCCTCTTTTTTTTTTTTTCCCCCAATCGTGTATTTGTCAAACTGTGCAACTTTTTATTTTAAAAATGAACACTTATCCTAAGTTGACTCTGATTTCCTCTCCTCTTTTTTTATAGACAGTACCAACAGCTGTTGAGACTGCATTTCACACAGACATCCCGTCCAATCCCGTGTGGTTCAGTGAGGCTGTGCTGCTGGACCACATGGAGACCGTCGTGGAGTCATCTGGCAGGGTTTCCCCAGCTGCCACGGTAACATTCACACAATTATTCATACACTTATCAACTAGGGGTGGGTGAAAAAAAAAATCAATATTGCAATATATTGTTGTGCTTTCTGTCGCAATAAATAATCGATACACTGACGGCAAATATCAATATTTTTTTCCAAACACCACCTGTCCACCTGTCCCGGGAAAGATAAAATCTCTCCCAGGACACAATTTGTCCCGTTTTTTAGGGAAAATGACAAAACCTCATTTAATTTCCGTCTGTGGTCTAGATAGGGTTGCCAACCCTCCCGTAAAATACGCGATTGTCCCATATTTGGCAACTAAAAAGCCTGTCCCGTAATGAACTGATGGGGGACTCACTTCACTTTTTCCCGTATATTTTGGGGACGCGGTTATTTATTTCTTTATTTTGTCTGCATCATTTTTTTTTTATTGATTTTCAGAATCGGGGGAGTGAAAGGATTTTTTTCCCTCTTTCATCTTCCCGTCGGTTTGTATATCCCAAGTCCCCAAGTTGAGATAAAACAAGTTGCTACTGACTTTACATTACCAGAAAGCACTGTCCTTGTTTACATGAAAGTTATTAATGTTCATGCACTTTAATATGTTTGCTTGTGCAGTGCACGTTTGTTTGTACATTATACAAAGTTTTGGAATAAATGCAAGATCACAGGCATTTTCCTTTTTATGGGTATTTTTTTCTTTTTCAGTCACATATTGTGACGACCCTGTCTCTATATAACTTGTTGTGGCTCCCAGCTGTTTTCCCATTTCTAGGTAGCGGTGGATGTGGGAGTGGCATCTTCCGATTAGGACACCTGTGCCGATGCCCCCCGCAGGATAAAAGGCCGACTGCGTGTGCCGCTCGGTCTCTTCCCCATTCTCCATCCAGCAGCCATGGGCGTCTGGCCGACTCTCAGCTTCTTCTGTTCTGTTTTGCACCTGACAACACCCCACATCCTATTATTCACTCATCCACACTTACATTACTGATGAATACTGACAAACACACACCATATATTTCATTATTTTGCTTACAATTATCTATTTTGTTATAATAAACCTTTTGATTAAATGCAATCCGCAGTGTCCCTTCCATTATTGTCATAACTCTTGAGCCGGGTTATGACAATATCGTCTGCAAAATTTCGAAGATATCGAAGATATCGTGTGTCGTGATGTTGTCATTATCGTGGGCCAAATATCGTCACAGTATCGAATCGTGGGTTAGCCGTATCGCCCCACCCCTATTATCAACACAAGATCACATATGTACAGTACATGTACAGTTTAATTAGTGTGTTACTTTGTTTATGAATTCATTTCTTTATGTTCTTCCAGATGTCCAGCCTGAGACGTCGATCAGCACGCGTTGCCTCAAAAACCAAAACAAACAAGTGAGATGTTGGTATTTGGGATATGTGTATTTCATTGTGTGCATCTTTGTGATAGGACAATAAATGCAGTTCTTTAAACGTTACTTTGTGTCCTTGTATTTGCAGGTGTGGGCAACACGTTCAACTGTCCACATGACTGAGTCTGCCTCCAGCAATGTCACAGCAGTGCAGCAGGTTTGTACTTATTCATTTCCACTTCATCACCTGTGTGTGTTTTCTAGGCTTTACACCGATCTTATCGGCTGTATCGGATCGGCCGATATTTGGCATTTTTTGAAACGTTCATGATCGGGCGTCATGTCATGAATCACCGATCAATGACGTCATGGTCGTGTTGAAACTTTTTTAATCTGTCTCATTTCCTCCAAAGTAGTTTCACAGCATTGACATGTTTATTTGTTTGTATCCGAGACATAATGATTCATGATTCAAAGGCCTTCATTTTCGTCTTCGTGCCTCTTCCTGTTTTGAGTACTGTCGCTATGTGAGGGACAATAAAGTTTCTTTGAATCTTCACGACAGCAACATCCATGGGCGACACAAACAAACGTGTCGGGAGTGTGGAAGTTTTTCAAAGTGAGAGAAACAGACATAGCACAAGCTATCTGCAATATATGCAACGCTACAGTACTTCGCGGGGGAACTTTGGTAAAAAAATTTCAACACCACAAATTTAATCAGGCACTTGGAAAAGATACACACAGAGGAGCATGTCGAGTTTAAGAAACGCAGCGCGGAGAAAGAAAAAGAAAAGCAAACTCTGAAACGGATGCTAAAGCAAACAACTTTAGACGGTGCTCCTGAGAAGGCAAGGGGTGTACAGAAACAAGTATTTATTGCCCCTAACGTGATCGGATCGGTGATCGGTTTATTTAAACTCACTGATCGGTGATCGGCACAAAAATCGTGATCGTGTAAAGCCTAGTGCTTTCCTTTCTATGTTTATTGGCATAAAATCACATCTTTCTTATTTTAATCAGGTGGAGGCGACGCCACAGATGACCAGAGCTGTGCTCGTGGTTCCTGTGGCTCCCGTGGTTGCCAGCACCAAGCCAGAGGAGGCCAGCACCGTCCAGGAGGCAACACAGAAGATCAACTAAGCTAAGGAGGCTTTTCTTTCTTCTTCTGTTGCCTCTGACTGCTCCGCTCGTTCTACGCCTCGCACGTGTGATTTGTGATCCATCATCAGTTAGTACTAGTGAAGATGCAGTGGCAGATCATGGCACTGGTATTAGATTAGCCAAGGTTCTGCATGGTCACGGTTTAAAATTCCAGCACCAGCTGGCAACAGTGAGTCACTTCAGAAGAGCAAAACTCCTCACTTTGACATGGATAATTCTGACGTAGAGTTTGTCAGTGCTGTGACCAATGAAGAGTGTAACTTCTCTCCCCTTGATGTTGATGTTTGTTTCGACCTTTGCAAAAACTTGAAGATTCATTTGGACCGTGCGAGTTTTCCAATTTCTGATTGCAATGGCCCATTAGGTTCGCCGTGTACAAATGAGAATGTAGAGGCTGATGGAAACTGCTTCTTCAGAGCCATCAGTCAAGCTGTGACTGGTTAATAGACACAGAAGTGGAAATTCAGGTTGCAGCAGATTGTTTACGATTAGATGTGTACACTTTTATCGATGGTCATGGGTTGAAGTACAGCTCTTGCAAGAAACAATTCTCACATTGTATATATTTATGGATGTATTTGTTTTATATGGAAGCAGTTACCATAATCCAAATTAAAATAAGAATATAACAACAGAAATGCTTTTTCATTTTAAGAACGAAGCTGCATTATTTGACTCATAATTAAAATGGTTAATAAGTCATTCAATCTGCATTTTCATTTTCTTCTTCAAGACTGCTCATTCTTGTACTTAATTCAAATGAAGGAAAACACATTTGAGATTTAATTTTCAAAACATGCACCAGCGAAGAGTTACCAAAATTCAATATGAAATGCTAAAATTCAAAAATGAAAAAGCAATAGCAGAATGCTTTTTCATTTTAAGAACAAAGCTGCATTATTTGACTCATAATTAAAATCATTAATAAATATTCCTATATGCATTTTCATTTTCTTATTCGTGTCGCACCTTTTATGACACAATCAAAAAGAAAACTGAGGGCATTGCTTTTTAATTTTCGTGGTCCTGCCCTGCACAAGAGTTACCACAACTCGAAAACGAAATCGCAATCTCAAAGTAAGCGCGCGGCGCAGGAAAGTGACGTCAGCAGCTCTCCACCTGTGGGTATGGCGGTATGACGCCAAGTGTCATTTGCCTCCTGTTATGTGTAAATTCTAATGATTGCGTAATAACAGAAACAAAGGAGTGCAGTAAATAACCAATATCCCTGTGTATTTTTAAAAGGAACACTAGAGATTTAACAATACACAAAATAACAGGAGGTTCACAACAATTTAGTGTCCATTCTCTGGATAGGGTCAGGGGGAGGCGCACTGCAGTGGAATAAGTGTCCATCCTGTGGAGAGGGTCGGGTGGTTTAGAGAGATGCAGTGATGGCCTCTCTTAGGTGCAAATACAAGTTCACAGCCTGATACGGATCTGTTGGTGGAGCAAGATGGGACTCAGGCATAAAGATGATACAGAGTTCATAAATATCTGGATTACATGGTACAGCCTGCCGAAAGACACATTCATTTTTGCACAGTTGAATGTGTTCATCTTCAACAGGGTAGAGAAAATCTGTTGTTCGGTCAAGTTCAGGAACAGCATGCGTCACATTAGGCCGACCGCTGGGGACGTTCAGGTTTCTTGATGGCCTGATGTTGTGTGCATTCCACACCTGTGCAGTGTCATCCAACTCATCCTGTAGAAAATGTATACATTTAGGAAGAGCTGTGCCAGCAGAACATAAATAAAACACTAAATTACAGCATTCACACATGAGCAACCCCACCCTCTCCCTCCCTCCCTGTCTCTGTTCATCCCTCCCCCCCCCTCTTTCTCCCCATCTCTTATCCTCTCTGTTTCTACCCTTCTGTTCCATCTCTCTCCCCTTCCATCTCTGTTCATTTCCCTTTTCTACCCCTTCTCTTTAGCATTCTTTTTCCTTTCCTCCCGTCTCTGTCTGTCTGTCTTCCCAACACCCCCTTTCCCGTTTCTGTCCTCCCTCCCCTCTCTCTCACTCACATACACATGCACACAAAATGAAAATAAAACGTTATTCATGAACTCACCTAACCCATACAACAAAACTGCAGGAGACTTTTGTCCAGAAACTCGCCATCAAAATGCCCGTTGTCTCTGAGGTCTGATAACAAGGCTAACCAGAACTCCATGCACTGGCCACGCAGGAAACCCCACCAATATTCAGTTCTTTGATTGGCGGTGCTGGCTCCCTCCAAGTAATTATCGAGGGTGTCGTCTGGTTGAACAGGGACGAGGAAACGCTGGAAGCCTCTAATATGGCCATTTTCGGTTCCAAGGTCGCCTCGAACAACTCTAGGGCACCCCCCAAAACGCTGTACCGCTTCTATGTAGCACCCTCCAATTACTTTTGGGTCACTACTTGTTGTGTAAGCATTGAGCCAGATTGTTTTTCTTGAAAAGCCATCGATACATCCATTCACACAAATACCATATGGCTTCAGTTCATCATATGAGTCCAGGTGCCAGATGAAGTTGAGAAGTTTGAGAAGTAATTCCTCCGTCTGAGACGCCCCGCTTGCCTTAATGACACTCCTCTTGGATCCAGCTCCTTCAAAACCAAACGCACAGACTCTTTTCTCACACGCAGTCCATTTTCTCTGCATTTAGCATACATCCACCTGTACCCGTGAAGCTGCCCGGGGTAATGTAGCTGGTTGCTAATGGATTCAAACAGGATCGCCAGGTCGGAATAGGCTTTGCGTGGCACGAGTCCCCTTGGAATGTACAGCTGCATCCCACTCTAGACTCATCAAACCCGACAAAGAAAACAAATCCTGAGTCACTAAATATTAAGAAGATGATTAAAAGGATTGGTATGTTTGATGTATGGAGGGATTTTCATCCATCCACTAAACAATTGACTTTTTACTCTCACCCTCATTCAGTTTACTCGAGGATCGATTATTTCTTTATGTTCTGAACAGACAGACACAGGGTTTTAGATTGTAGAATTGGTGTTAGCGACATATCAGATCACTCAGGTGTATATGTGAAAATAAATGTAGGTGTCCCACACAAAAACACTATTTGGAGACTCAACACCTCCCTATTAAATTACACCTGATTTGAAGATTACATTAGGAAAGAAATTAAGGAATATACAGACCTTAACGGTAGCACAGTGACGTCACAGAGTATTTTATGGGATGCTGGAAAAGCAGTATTGCGTGGGAAGATTATAAGTTGGGCATCACAAAGGAAAAAAGAAAAACTTAAACACCTTAACGACTTGACAAGTAAATTAGACTCACTGGAACGGAAGCATGTAGAGACTAACGACCCCACCTTATTGGAACAAATAACCGTAGTAAAATCAGAACTAAATAAGAAACTGAACGACCAGGAGGAACTTACACTTAAGTATATCAAACAAACCCACTATGAAAATGGACCCCGTGCTAAAAAACTCTTAGCCTGGAGACTTAAAAAACAACAGTCTGGAAGATCCATATATAAAGTAAAGGACCCGGTCACCAACCAGATGTGTTATAAGCCAGAAGCAATACATAAGTCTTTTGAATCATACTACAGGAATTTATACACTCAACCCGAATTAGCAGAAGCAGTAACAGTCAATCAATTTTTTGAAATCCCTAGACCTGCCATCTGTTGTCACAGAACAAAATAAGTGCTTAACTACAGAGATTACAAATGCAGAGGTCGACAAGGCAATTTCTAAACTGAAAACAAGCAAAGCAGCCGGGGGAGATGGACTACCAGCAGAATGGTATAAGACTTTTAGGGACTCTGTGACCCCACTGCTATTTATTAAATTGTTTTAACTATGTCTTAAAAGGTGGCGAGACCCCACCATCTTGGAAACAGGCCATATTATCTGTAATACTGAAACCAGGGAAAGATAGGACAGATTGCAGCTCATACAGACCTATCTCAGTTTTAAACACTGATTATAAAATTTTCACTTCAATTATTGTCAACACACTAGAAAATATTATCCCTAACCTAATTGACACGGACCAGACAGGTTTTGTTAAAAATAGACAAACACAAGACAATGTTAGGCGAGCTATACATCTGTTACATATAATGAGCAAAGGAAACACAATGTCCTTAGCAATTAGCTTTGACACAGAAAAAGCTTTTGACTCTGTTCTATGGGAATTTTTATACCTGGTCCTGCAACGTTTTGGCTTTAACAATACAGTTATAAAATGTTTAAAATTCACCTGTGGCCCGGATCAGAATAAATGGCAGTCTTTCAGGTACAATCCGTTTGGAGAGGGGTTGCTGACAGGGCTGCCCACTGAGCCCCATCTTGTTTGCTCTATTTATAGAGCTACTTGTTCAAAAGATTAGGGAAGACCCAGAAATCATGGGAATACTATTCAAGGGGAAAGAATATAAGACATGTTTATATGCAGATGACATCCTGGTGACTTTATCCGACCCGGATACCAGTCTCCCTAAATTAATGCCCTCCTTCGACCAATGTGGTTCATATTCGGGATACAAATTGAACATAGAGAAAACTCAAACTCTTACTTTTAATTACATACCTCAAGAAAACATACCTAAGTCCTTTAAATTTAAATGGAAAACCAGAATTTTCAAATACCTAGGTCTTCATATTCCCAAGACCCCCAAAGATTTATATAGTGTAAACTACGGTAGCATCACAACCAAAATTAAAAATGATCTGGATAGTTGGACCCCCCTAGTACTTGATTTTTACAACCGAATAGATACTTAAAAAATGGTTATTTTACCACAATTGTTATTTCTACTCCAATCGCTACCTGTAGAAATACCCAATAAGAAATTCAGTGAATGGAATCGGATCATTTCTAGATTCATATGGCAGAACAAGAAACCAAGGGTACGCTACAAAACATTACACTTAACAGGGAGGGATGTCACTCCCATGCTTGGAGGACTACTATAAAGCAGCACAACTGCAGTATATAGTCTACTGGTGCAGGGCGGGTTACGATGCAAAATGGAAGGAGCTAGAATTTGACCAACTAGATATCCCACTTCAATCTCTGCTGGGTGACAAAGCTTTCAAGACTATATACTCTAATAACCTATGTGATGTTATAAAAACTCCCCTAAATATTTGGTACAAAGAGATGAGCAAAGCGCACCTGGAAAAAAAATCTCGGTTATTAAGATGGGTCGAACATGATAGAGTATTCTTGTGTTATTCTTTATCTTGGTTTATATTGTATGATCACTAGTAGCACGTGTAAACTGTTAGAATCCTAGGCTAACATATACGCATCGTATTTCACTTTGTTTTATGGCCTGCCACTGATGTGCTCATCCTCTCCCTGTACAGGATATGAGCTGTGAAATCAGTCAACTATCGTATAGTCGTTGGTTTGTCTCTCTCTGTTCTCCTCCCTGTTCTTTCCTTATCTTATCCCCTCCCAGTCCTGTGTATAAGAGACCTTCTTCCTCCTTCCCACCTCGCACTCGCACTCCCATTTTACTGTGTTTTGTGCCTCGGAGCTCCGATCCCTTTTTTTATTGTTTGTTCATTAAATTACTTATTATCCCAGTATTCCTGCATCGGCATCTTCGCTCTTTTCCACAACAATTTGGCGTCACGAACAGGATTGCTGGAGACCCGTCAGTGGAACTCTGGGACGTTGAGGGCCCGGGACCAGGAACGGAGGAAACTCCTTGTTCCCCCTCTACCTCGAACCAAGCATTCGGAGATGAGAGGATCGGCGTAGTGCTGATTCAGAGATCGGGTGAGAAGTAATTGTTCTTGTCTCAGACATATCAGTGACCAGTGGGTTGTTTTCCTTGTCGTCTACGAACGGTCCCGGGGCAGGACGGAGCGCATACGTTAACCGTGCCTGTCAGGTCGGTGTTGATTCTGAATCAACACTGAAATTCCTGCTCCACAAGTGAGCCGGAAGCTTCTGGTAGGTAAACTACCAGAGGGGTGAGTTTTTTCTCCACCTTTTTGCTCCAGAGTAAGAAAAAGGGGTGCACGGGGACGCCTGTGTATTTTCTGACTTGGAATTTTGTGAAAACTTAGTGAAAAGTCAGAGTAATAAGTCTAGCTAGACAGTGCTGGGGAAGAACCAGAGCAAAGTGGCTGCTGCTGTTCCCCAGGGGGGACCAATTGTGGACGACATGAGGAAAAAATATGGTCCAGATTGTCTTGACATGTTGGGAATTTGGGTTGAAAAGTATGATTTCCCAGCAGGGGGATCACTGAGTTTGGAGGAATTGAGAAACCTCCGGGATAAATTGAAGATAGCAGAGGGAAAGGTTACAAAAAAGAAAAACCCAAACAGGTGGGAGATTCAAATCATCAAAGATCATGAAAGGTGTTTTTCATTCTGGAAACCTGAAGCAGAGGTCAGGGACAGGAATCAAGTAAAGAAAACAAAAACAAACGTGTGAACAGCGCTGGGCGCTGGAGCACAGGGGTGACAGAGATAACGGCAGAGGGTGCACACACTCACACACACTCCCCAGAGGAGGGAGAAAAGGAGCCGCTCACACACGAGCATTCAAATGCACCAAATCGTCTGTATCCTTCTCTTACAGGCCCGAGGGACCCTCTCCTGGACATGCCTGTCTTCCCTCCTCCCGCCTGCCCTCATCCAACGCTACCACCGTACAACCCTGCGCACTCCAGCACCGACGCCGCAGCGTCGCCACGTTCATCAGGACTGCCGTCAACCAAACGGCCAGCCTCATCACTGCTTTCAGACAAGGGCTGCTCCCCCAGATCGCCAAAGCAGTTAACACAAGCTGCTGCGTGGGGATTGAAGATGCCCGGCTGACAGAGGTCCGACGTCATGCAGTGCACGCTGAGAGGCTTCTGCAGGAGGCCAGCGATGCAGAGGACAAGAAGATAAAGCGTGCCTCCCTCACCATGATGAAGCACCTCAGTGACACGGCGAGACGGCCCTACAGGAACAACGACAACCGACGAAGGGCGACTAGCGGAGACAGAGGCGAAAAGGGGGCGTGCCACATCTGCGGCCGAATGGGTCACTGGGCCAGAGAATGCCCTGACAAAGGAAGAACCATGCCCACCGCAGCCAAGAGAGTGATCGCGAGGACCGGAAAAGAGGATCCAGAGGGGACCAGGACGTGTTTATGTAGCATAATTGTGGCAAAGCACTGTTCCTGCTTTTGTTGTGGTTTGTGGCGTGTGTGAGAGTGATCGGTGAGCAGGGTGCAGTTACCCACTTCTACCAGTGGAGGTCGTGTTCGCCCCGGGGAATAACGCTAGAGAGGTCTCAAGTGGCTCATGAGACCTACGTGGAGCAAACCATCGTAGCGGACGTTAACGTGTGTGTTATCTGTTGTGCTTCCACAGGTGAGAAGGGGAAATGGTTGAAAATAAGAGCAAATGTATGTGTGGCTGTTTCGTAATTGAAGTCTGAGATCGAGGGTATGTGAGTTAAATTTACGTTTTGAATGTATCGTCTCTGAGTGATGTGGGAAATGTGGGAAACGACATGATTAATAAGTTCAAGTCGAAGTCGGGTATGGATCTGTGTTTTGAAATGTAAAAAGTAGATAACGCTCGAGAGGAAGTCTCTCAAGTGGCTCGTGAGACCTATGCGGAGCGAACCGTCGTAGCGGACGTTAACATGTGTGTTGTCTGTTGTGCTTCCACAGAAAACCAAAATAAAAGCTTCTAAAGAAACAAAGAAAAACAAAAATAAATGTGTCTTCGCAACATTACCATGCTACATTTACGTTTGACTATCTGCTTTAATATAAAACCACAACAAATGTGTTTTATAATTGTCTTTATATAATCTACAAACGTATTTGTATGATCCAAAGAAAATTCCATGTTTGTTTGCGAAACTCATTGGAAGAATGAAGAAAATCTGTTCGATTGTTATTGTCATGAACATGAATCACAAAACATATATATATATATATATATTTTCCATGTGTCACTTTAACAGAGACAACACCATCTGTAATTACTATGTTTGGTTGCATTTCCCTGGCAGGCAAAGATAGATGGAAGAGACCCTTCTGGGTAGAAGATGGGACTGGCTTGTCTGTGGATGGTGGAGGCTCGCTGGGCTCATCAATCCGTCCATCCATTCACCTTGTTCGTCTCATCCTGACTGCAGCACGCCACTGTGGAGGCTTGACATAACACACATTAGATTAATAACAGAAAAGCAAAATGTGTATTATTTAGTGTGCTTCAGTTGTAATTCTCATAATAATGACTGTTTTGCTGGCTGCACACAATATATATAATTGGCCTGTCTTAGTTAAAAGCCCACTCACCACGACAAGGTGAAGGCCAAGAGTGGGAACACAAACACAGACCAGAAACGAACAGGACAAATCCAGACAAGACTACAAAAAACACAAACACAAATATCAATCACTTTGACCACTATCTTTTTTCACAAAAACTTTTATTTCTTTACAAATTGAACCTTAGATTGTGTCACAACAAACTAAATAAACCCTTGAAACAGCCAACAAAACATGAAACAACAACACTTCATCAATATTATAATGAGTATCCTCATTGTATGTCCTTGTATGGTTCAATGCTGACACAATAAAATAAAAATGAAAAATAAAGACAATGTCTCTTTTTTGGCACGACTGATTGTAGTAGACTATAGCTCTTATACTTAGCCTGACAGTTTGTGCAATGAATTATATTATATCCTAAAACAAGACTAAATAGCCCATAGTTTAAAAATATGTTCAATAGTAAGTGTTCAGTGGGTCAGATGTCAAATGTGATCTATTTAAAATGTAGAATAGATGAGCTAAATAACACATATATAATACACGTTGATGGGAATTGAACCGTCGCCTCAGTCTTGCAAGTCCAAGATTGTCATAATGTACCACAAACCCAAATCACACTCCCTTTTTTCATCTAAGCTGTTTGAGTAGCGTTAGCACACAGTGATTCCTCATCAACTACAGGCCTACACTTCAAATAATTATGAGAAAAATCCAACGTAAAGAGAGCACTTCCATTAGGAAATAGTCAACATGAAATTTCGTCTTCTACTGACACCTGCTGGTCAAATTGAATAGTTGCAAATATTGTGAACAAGTTGTCATCTAATTCTAATCCTAAACAATATGGCCATTCGAAGTGAAGTATTAAGACAATTAATCAGGTTTGTACTGCTTGATTGAACACATTCATCCCGTTCCAGTGCACTATAACCCACTTCCCTTCAGGACCGTGTCAGCGAAGCCAAAACTTCCTTGAGTGACGTTGTTTCCCAGCATGCAATGCGAGCTAGCGATTCACAATACTATTTCATCACAAACATGGATGTAAAAAATAAAAAGGGACGAAAAATGAAACTTCAGGAACAACAACCATTGCAATACAAGCAGAACTGGGCCGAAGTTTTATATAAGTTTTATATTATGTACACCATAATACAGCCTTCTGGTGGACAAGCCATACTATTTAAGCCGTGTCCTCCTATGGCACTTCCGTGGGTGGAAGCTCATCGTAGAGGTCACGTGCTGGTTTGCACGTCACTCCACCGATCACCTCGGGAAGGTCCGAGACAAGATCGTTCCCCTTGCAGGGTATCTGATTCAGGTGAGTATATGGAAATCATAGGTCAATGTGGTAGGTCGTAACAAGAGAAGCTTGCTGGCGAAAATAATGCACTACAAGTGGATGTCACACTTTCTTTTTGTTTTGTATGAGCATTTAAAAACAACAACATAATAATATGGATTTTGACCATGTATGTTTTGGAGTTCATTGGAAGAGGTATATATATATATACATATATATGTATATATATATATATATATATATATATATATATATATATATATACATATATATATATATATATATATATATATATATATATATATATATATATATATATACATATATATGTGCGTGTGTTTGTGTGTGTGTGTAACTTTAAGTAACTTATCTATTTCTATCCATCTATCAAACTTACTATCTAGGGATCTAGATAGTACGTAAATCAGCCCAGCTGATTTAGTGTTCGGTGAGAGGACCCTCACGTCTGTTAAGGGGTAAGTGGCTTTCCAATGTTAAATGAGTCGAGAATAATGTGTTAGATTACGTCTTTTTTTTTTTCGTGAATGCTTGCATCGTGCTTGTGAAACTGCTCACAAAACTCTTGTCGCCAGCCAGTCTAAAATGAAGCAGCAGTTTGACAAGAAAGCTGTGGCTCGAGTTTTTGAGACAGGCGACCGAGTGTTGGTATTGTTGCCGTTACCCGGTTCCCGTTTGCAGGCTGGTTTTTCTGGTCCGTATGTCGTGGAGCGCAAACTTGCCGCGAAGCGCCGCGAAGCGCCGAGTGCTTCCATTCAGCGCCCATGTTAATCAATCAGTGTGTTTACATGCAGAGCTTAATCGGACTAAGCAATAATTCTGTTTTCTCGTCCAATCGGAGTTCTCAGCTTGGTCCCCGTATCCATGCAGCTGAGAAATTCAAATTATTGACGGGAACGTGTCCTCCTCATAACACTAGGGGGTGGAGTGAGTCTTTTCAGCCGGTCAGCTGCTTTCAGTTGACATATTAAATCTATTATGATATGGAACGATAGTTCATAATGTACGTGTTACTTGCTTTGCAGATAAGGTGTACCCTATTTCTTGTGCTCCTGGTTATTTTAAAAGGCAGACAAGAACGTTGTTTGCTGTTGGAGGGCTACAACAACACTTCGATGCTACGCTTTGTGCCGTCGCTACGGACCCCAAACTCTCGTTCATG
>NW_027466189.1:0-35000 GCF_046127955.1 Nelusetta ayraudi | reverse complement strand
GCTGAGAGTGGCAGCGATCTGCTCCGATGACCGTGGTGCTTGTAAATAAGGCAAATGCGCCATCTAGTGGGATGCAGCATGTTTATTCGTGTTGGAGCAATGACAAGTACTACTAACAAAACAAAAGATGCACAGGGTAAAAAAAATAATCATAAACTCAAGCCCAACAAAGATAACAGATGGGCATAACTGTAACATTACATAGTAATGATTACTAGTACTACCAAAATTTCTATATTTTACTTTTCAACTCGAACTTGAACTATTCATCCCCTTTTTTCAGCAGCCATTAAGACAAAAGGATGACACTTATGCATTGCATCAAACTGTGATGCACAAAATAAATTAAATTAAATCAAAATAATAAATAAAGTGTACATTAAACAGGGGGCAGTGCAATACAGTACAGGACTCAACTGATATAGTGCAGTTAGGCAGTATTGCCTATAACAGCTGTTCAGCATCCATAGTAATCCACAGTCAGTGCCATAATCATCCAGTCAGTGTCATATTCATCCATAGTCAGTATAATATATATGATATCGCGCAGACCCTCGTCCTCCACCACATTAATTGGCCTGCAAGCCGTAGCCACACCCATTTAGCCCCCGCTGTTGAAAGTTGGCGTGTGGTGGACGCGGCCAGTGGTCTCCGTGCCACACCATCCAACGTGGTTTGCTTTACCTCAGAAGGGGGCGGAGGGCTCTCCGCGTCAGCTGTATGCTTCGCAGACAAGTGAAACGTAAGACTGCTCGTACTCCGATGGAAACTAAATACAGCTTTACAGTAAATGCATATCACTTTTGTCCTGTCAAGACTGCCATCTGGCAGGGTTTTGAAGTGGAACTTTCCATTTACAATTGACGCCTTATCCATGTTAGTCCTTCCTAGTGCTCATCTACGCTCAGTGTCTTTTTCTTTTTCTTTGTTGTGCTTACAAGCCGGCTGCAAGCGTATGACTGTGTGCTGTGAGTCAATTCATTTCCCGTTTCCACAATCTACGGAGCGGCCAAAGGTTCAAAAAGCACTTTAATTAATTAATTAATTAATTAACTAACTAACTAACTATGTGGCAGGTGGGTTTGCCCCCACCTTCACGTCATCAATCACACCTGCGCCGGAGTGCAATCTTTGCGTCCCTCAGTGCGTTTACATGGTACTAGAGAAATTTGAATTATTGCCTTCGGCGCGAAACAACCTGGCAAACGCGAATAAGAATGTTGACATTTGGAGAGAGCATGAGACCGGGGCGATGCTTTCTCTTCTAAAAGAGATGGACATATTAAAATAACACACAACAGAGACCTTTTTAAAAAGGGTAGCGCAGCAAATGCAGGGCTCCGGCTTTGCGCAGCCCTGAACAAATACGTATTCCTTCGTATTTATATTTCTACCTTTTCGTTCACATTTTTTGTAACTTAGAAGAATTTCAACTTTGTAAATAAAAGCACAGCAAAGAGATGTTTTTCTGATTTGTTTTTATTTGGATAATTTCGCTGCTATTCTGCTGGAAACGGCGTGCAGCGGCACAACCTTCCTCCACGGTCGGCACTTTAATGAGCGTTTGTATAACTGAAGACACCGTTCCTTTGCAAAACCTGTACACAAACTCTCCCACCAGTCTGCTCCGAACCCGCATCCAACAAGAACGAGAGTTTCGGGTTCGTGGCGACGGCACAAAGCGTAGCATCGAAGACATTGTGTTGTTGTAGCCCTCCAACAGCAAACAACGTTCTTGTCTCATGGTTATCTTTTAAGATAACCATGAGCACAAGAAATAGGGTATAGCTTATCTGCAAAGTAAGTAACACGTACATTATGAACTATCATTCTATATCATAATGATGTAATATGTCAACCGAAAGCAGCTGACCAGCTGAAAAGGCTCACTCCACCCCCTACTGTTGGGAGGAGGACACGTTCCCGTCAGTAATTCAAATTTCTCAGCTGCATGTATAGGGGTACAAGGTGAGAACTCTGATTGGATGAGAAAACCAAATTATTGCTTAGTCCGATTAAGCTCTGCATGTAAACGCACTGATTACACCTGCGCCAGAGTGCAGAGTGAAAGCAGCACTTTTAAAAACAAGCGCGGGCTGGAGTCAGCACTCTGTCCTCTGGCGTGTCCACGCTGAGAACTCTGTCCTTCGCAGTTCTTAGCATTTCGGCTAGCAATCCCAGAGCGGGCTGGGCCATAAGCACAGCCGGAGGAGGAACCCTGGCGGGTGCCCGTTCATCGGGAGGTGGCGCTGTGTGTGCGTGATCGTTGTGCATTCACCGCTTGGCTGTTAAAGCCGACGCCCCCCCCCCCCCCCCCCCCCCCCTCCCCGCCTCCTCCTCTGGCGCTCGGCGGGGAGGCAGCGCCTTGCAGTTGAACACCGGTGCGCCGAGACGGGTACTGGAAGGACGCTGGTCTCAACCCCCTGCCTGGGTGCAGTCGCTCCGTCTTCCTCTGTTTTTACTGTGAAATTTTGGTGAAACTTTGGGTTTTCTGTTGAGTAGCGATTTTGTTATAGTTTGATTTCCTTTTTTAGATATAATATCTTGTTCCCCAGTGATCGTTACCTTTTTGTTTTGGGTTTTGGTCCTGTGTGTGTGTGTGTGTGTGTGTGTGTGTGTGTGCGTGCGCGCACGCAAAGAATAAATAAAAGGTTTCCTTTCGTTCTAACTGTTTAACGCTTGCCTGGGTGTCTCAAGGTATTAGTATGTTAATTTTGTTCTCTTTTCTTTAGGACAGGAGTTGGCGTAGCGTGAATTTTGGTTTGTAGTGATTCCCTTAGCTTTGTTTATTCCCTTTTTTGAGTTTTCTTTGGTTTCTTTGGCCCTGTTCCCCTTATTTTCTTATGTTGAAGAGTCTTTTTGGTATGGTACTTATTTCCTTGACACTCAGGCAGCTAAAACTGGTCTATTTTAAATTGTTGTCAAATAAAGCCGTTTCATTGGAAGCCCGTCTCCTCCTCTTAAATTTCAAAGCGTAACGAACCTGTGTAGCCCGAGGAATTTTATTATAGTTTATTTCCTGGGGTGCAACTCCCCAGGTGGCGTTGTCAGGCAACCGCCCCCCCCCAATTTTCCTTTATTATCACCTTTATACCCACCATCTGAATTGTCTCCACCTCCGCCAGACGCTCCCCCTCGCTACATCTAGTCTTTTTTTGATAGGCTGCCCTCGCTATTAACCTCCCTCTCATCACAGCTTTAATTGTGTCCCACAGTATGGTAGTGTCTACTGGACTATCTATGTTCTCCTCCATAGAGCATTTAATCTCTTTCTTAACCTCCTCCAGTGTTTTTGGATTATTTAGCATATCCACATTTAATCTCCAAAGTGTGTTTTTCTTCCTCTTATTTAGACAAATAATAAGGTAATTAATACTGTGTCAGTACAAGTCAGTCGTTCCTATTTTACATTCCTCTATTCTGTATCTGTCTGTAATGTTAATAAAAAAATAGTCCTCTGTAACGGGTGGAGGTCCCTCCAAACATCAAACATCCCGAGTTCGGCTAGAGAGACGTTGACAAGTTTCGACAGGCGGGTCTGACTTCTGTTGCCATTAGTTGTGTCGAGTTTAGCTTTTAAATCATGTTGAAATCCCCTGCACATATTAGGATTCCTTCACTTTCCACAGCTATGATCTCAAACAGTGATTTCAAAAAGCACTTGTCCAACCCTGGACCAAAGTAACTGAGTTATCATCCAATTTTCCTTTGACTATTACATATCTCCCTTCTTTGTCATTTATTTTTTTTAACAACTTCAAAACTGATAGAATTAGAGATTAATATTGTGACACCTCTCTTTGGGCCTTTCCTGAACAAGCTAAAAAAAACATTTCTATATCCAAATCTTTTCAGTGTGTTGTGCTCTTGTTGAGAGAGATGTGTTTCCTGTAGATCAGGCATGGCCAAACTACGGCGTGTCTCTGTCCGGCCCGCGTGAAGGCAGTCAAAAATCTAACCTAACTTAGAAATGACACTTGAACCTGCAATGAGTATTTTAGTCGTTCTAAATGAGTCCAACGTTAGAAAAAAAGGAGCGACCCGGACTTCCCACAGTCTCTTTTCTATTAATATGGGAATTCAATTTGAATAATTTGTCAACTAAAAACACCGGTCATACTAGAACATCCCTACCAGCTTTCTTCCCTTTATTCTCTGAATTTAATCAAAGAATCTTTGAAACTCTTGTAGCTTTTCTCTGGCTCGTGTCGCTGCTGATGCGTAGCCCCTCCAGGATCCCTCCTTGCACTGCCACTCCGTCGTAGTGCGGGGCACCGAGTGCCGCAGGCCCCTCCGCACCCGTCGCCACCGCCGTCTTCTCCGCCAGGCCGCTTCTCGCCAATTCCTCCTTTACCTCCTCTGCGCTGTTGTAGGTTCGAGTTCCCGTATCCCAGTGGGTCCTCATCTTGGTGAATGGCGTCTGGAACCGGATGCCCTTCTCCTTCAGGATTCTTTTAGCAGTGTTGTACTCCTTTCTCTTTTGGACCATCTCTGTCGCGTAATCGTGATGGAATGACAGTACTTTATTCCTCAGTTCTATTTTCTTTCTCCATAGCTCTCTCAGGACCCTCTCTTTGGTAGTAAATTCCAGAAAGTTAACAATGATGGGTCTCGGTTGGGCACCGTCCGCTGGCTTCTGTGCAAATGAGCGGTGTGCTCTCTGAATTTGGAAATTAAAATCTGCTGGCAGGTGCAGATCGCTTTTCAGCAGGTCTTCCACAAACTTGGCCACAGATTCTCCCTCCTCTCCTCCAGTGACTCCATAGATACGTAGGTTGTTTCTCCTCGGCCTGGACTCCAGGTCAGTTAACTTGTCCTGAAGAGCTTTTTGTTCTCTCAGTGATATGACCAGAGCGTCATTAGCTTCCTGTGCCCAACGTTCTAGCTTTTCAATCCGCAACTCAGCCTTGTTGATCTTGCCGGTCTGGAGCTCCTGTTCGGTGATGACTTTCGCAAGTTGTTGATTTATTTTGTGTTTGAAGTCGTCCAAGTCTTTTTCCACGTCGTTCCTCAGTGTTTCTCCAAACGTGCGAAGGACTTCTTTTGATTCCATTTTTAAATCCCGTATCTCCTTGCTAATAATTTCTATGTCCGAGCCCTTTTTCACGTCATTAGTCACGAGGAGTTCGTTTCGCCATCTCCCTCTGTTTCAGAGCAAACTGGTAGTTCCGCCATATTGTCTGTTACCGTGTTTCTGTTTTGGTTGAATGGAGTTTTCCTTCCCATTCCAACGTTCCCCTGATCACTTTGTAGTTAATATGATATCTGACAATAGTCATTCAAGTTTTCGGGGAGTTTTTACCCTAGACGGTCGAGAGCCCTGGTGTCGCGCAGTCTACCGCTTTATGGCCAAACCAGAAGTCCCTTCCCTCTAGCCTTTTCAAGGGGGAGGTGGCTAGACTCGGCTCTTGTGGGACGAGAAGCAGAAGGCCTGTCCGATCGGGGGGGAAGATGAGATGACATTTTTGTGGGTCAACACAAACTCATCTGCGAGGACAGCAGCCTTGGACAATGACGACACTTTCTGTTCATTCAAGAACATTACCACCTTCTCTGGCAAAGAGTCTTTAAAATCTTCTAAAAGAACGAGCTCACGGAGTGACTCAAAGTCATTTTTGACATCATTAGCTGCACACCATTTATCAAAGAGGTTGCTTTTCTCCCATGCAAACTCAACAAAGGTTTGACCACTAGATTTTCTATGGTTCCTATTTTTGCCAGTAGGGCTCAGGAACAAGCTCATAAGCAGGAAAAATTGCTTCCTTTACAACATCATATTGCAGGCTGTCTTCTAAGAAAAGAGCAGACACCAACTCCTGTGCTTTTCCCACCCGCTTGCATTGGAGAAGGACAGGCCACATGTCTCTTGGCCAGTTGAGTGGCGAAGCTATTCGCTCCAAGGCACTGAAGTATGAATCAACTTCTGCCTCACGAAATGCTGGCACCAGAAAAATGTTTTTACTGGGGCTGGGCAACGATTAAAAATTTTAATCACAATTAATCGCATGATTTACCTGATCAGTCACGATTAATCACGTCGTATACGCAAAAGCCAATAATGAATTTAAAAGAAGTCTTTCATACACTTTAATTTAAATGTTCTGCCATATAAACGAAAGCACCATAACATTTATTGTGCAAACAGTTAACATCAGCACTTTACACAGAAACATTTTTAATGTAAATCTAAAGTTAAAAAAAAATGCAAATACAAAATTAAAGCTTATTGCCAATGCCAGGGCATTACTGTTATCCTGTTCCTTATGAAAAATAAAAAAAAATCTACCTCCAAAATCCTGAGCCACAATAATAACAGGCAATTTCTGAGGTAACAGCAGAAACATTTTTCTTTTATCAGGGAGCAGCATAACCAGTCTGCGTTCCCTTGCAAATGTCCCAGTTAGAAAGGGTGAGGTACAAAAACGTTCACTTTTGGGTTTTTCTTCACATGGGACTAGAATGTAAAGTCCACATTTATACTGGAGTTCCTTTGGAGAATCTCACTCAACTCAGTGCAGTTTGTCAGTTCCTGGAACTTGACGGCCAGTTATTTTAAATGTACTGCCATATGAATTAAAGTGCCATAACATTTACTGTGCAAACACACTTTTAACATCAGCATTTTTGAACAATTAGCAGCTAAGAAAAAAAAAATAGTGTAAATTTAAACTCAACTTAAACAATGTTATCAAAGCAATACAAAATTAAAGCTGTAAGCAGCGTTTGCGGGACTGAGCCCACCTGGCCACTGCCTGCCGTGACGTCCGCCACCTGGCCACCAGCCCCCGACACCCGCCGACGCTTCCCAACGCCTGGCGATTCTGCCCGAAACCCGCCGATGCCCCATTACTGACGCCGACGCCTGCTGATGACACATCAAGCACTGACTTGACATTACTGACTTGACATTTAGAAACATTTGATTTCTAAATGTGATTGATTACTGTATCATTTTGGAGATAATAAGCCTTAAAGTTGGCTTTTTGTTTTGTTTTGCGACAGCTCCAATATTCCATTTTTACTGTACAATAACATCAAATTGCTCCATAAGCTCTGTCAATGGTTGGTACAGTTGACCTCAGGACAACCTTGAGTATATCTTCTCTTAATATTCTTGAATATTCTCACTTAATGTACCAGCTCCTTCCTGTAGACATGATATGTACAGTTAGTTATTCTTTGTTTGACGCAAGTGTTATATTAAGTTCCTACTATCTGTACCGGTACTTCTTGTTAATTTGAAATAAACACTAACAGCATAATGTCAAAACAAAAACCGAACAAGTCAAAGATCATAAAACAAGGAGGCTTTGTACTAAAATATGGATAAAATATAAACAGGGAGTTGTCTAATGTCGTCAAGGAAGCCAACATTACGTTACCTGTTGATCAGCATGTTGACTCAGAAAATCCTCAGGCTCCTGCTGCGACATTTCATTTGGGGCGACGGTTGTGACTTCACTGCTGGTCCCGTGAGAAACTCAAATCGGTTCTTCACGTTTGTTGCGTGGCATGGGTTAGGACATTGAGAGGCATTATAGTGTGGTTGTGTGCACCAAATCGGACTTGGCTTCTAGCTCGATAGCCGTGCATAATTTACGCAAACGCAATGCTCTGTTTACGTGAACTCACGGAGTCCGACTCCTTGCACGTGCTCATCTCGACTCGATGGATTTATGAGCTTGATGACAAGTGTGTATTTTGTATTGGATTGATGTACTGCAATTCTAGTCATGTGAACAAGCAATTAGTATTCCTAGTTATATGTGGCATGACGAAATACTGTACTACCAAGTTTGTATTGCAGTATCTTCAGTTTATGGGGTAGAGGGTGCTCAAATTGGATTGATTGAAGATGTAGTTTAGGTACAATTTGCTTGTTTTTATCAATATTTAAGTTGATTGCAGTTCAAGGTGGCACAATCCTATCAGATGTTGTCATTTTGTCACAAAGAACACTGGTATTTGATGATTATTACCATAAGTACCACCATGTTGCAGGCATTGTGGTTACAAGTTTCACTCCAATTTTGATTGTTGTCTGTATGACTAGCAATCCGTTGAGCTGTCTAGGGTTATCATTCAGATAAGGTGTCACAACTTTTAATTGCATGGGAACTTTGGGATCCATGGCAGATGGGCATTGTAAAAAAACGGATCTTGAGTCGGAAGGCTAGCTTGTCCTAATTGTGACCTTAATATGATGATTTTTTTTTCCCTGCCAGATTGAGGAGAAATGAAATGGACATCCAAACCGGGGCCAATAATGGATGAGCTGGATGATGTCACAGTATCAATTTTAAATGGTATGTCATGTGTAGGTATGAAAAAATTTCCATGACTTTGATTGGTCCGCTAAGTAATTAAAATAACTGTATGCTGACACTGATTTCAAAAAGAAGTATTTTACAAATTTGAGACAAAATGTCTAAACTGAATTGCATTTACAATTAATTCTGATAACAGAAATTGGCACAAAACAAACTTGGTTTGACTTGTCAAGTTGAATTAAATTCATTAGTGAAAAAATGTATGAGTTGTTAAGTGTAAAAGGTTTGTTAATGATTGGACTGTCTTTATAGCTGCCAACATCGATGAAGTCTTGCTCCACACCCTCAGTCGTGATGATTTGAGAGACCTTTTTCCTGGACCAGAACACTTTCTCAGGAGGAAACGGATTTGGGCCCTTATTAGTGTAGATGTGATTGGTTACCTACTTTGCTCTGAAAACATCGAGCATAACACTTTTTTTTTTTTTTTTTTTTTTCCTAATTGGGTCTATTGTTTCTCTGACTGCACCGAATGAAGCCAGGAACTGTGTCTTCATTCTGCATCCATTTGACTGATTTACTGATTTGTCTCCTCCATTTCATCAGCCAAAGATGGTCTGACAGCACAGGCCAGACATTATCAGACCCTGCAGGAGCTGTACAAGAAACCAAAACCCAACCAAGATGCTGTCTCCCAAATTCTTGACCTGCAGTTTCAAGCAAGAAGATCCTTCACTGATAGTGATGTTCTGAAAGAACAGGACAAGGCCAACAAAGATCCTGGATGCATATCCATGTGTCAAGGATCTTTATCGTGTAAGTGATTAACTTGTTTTGGTTTATGATGAAAAGCAAGCATTTTTGCAGATTTTAACACTGACTTGCATTATAGGCGATGAATGAGCTGCGGCGCATTCTGGATAAGGGCAATAGAAAATTCATTGATGAACTAAAAAAAGAGATGGGAAGACTTCTGCACCAATGTGTAATTTTATGGTGTTTGGAAAAAAAATGAAGTGATGAAGCCACGCATAACGCTGGATGTAGGTGAGTCATTTTGCTGTGTCTCTAATTGACTGTGTAGCTGTTTCCTTGGACATAGGATGGTTTATGTTGCGCTGAATGAATAGATGCAGAATGGTAATACTCTTCATGCTGAAAAAATAAGAATTTTTTTGTGATCAACACAAACCTAATAAGACAAATTTTTAGGAAGACTAACTTTGAACTCAAAGTTGATTTGTTCTATTCCAGTGGAATATTCCATCGCGCTGCTCAGGCCACTCCCCACACTCTTTCCTTCACCAAGTCCACCACCGAAGAAGCTGGGACATGCCAGTGAGGCACTGCTTCATGTCATTCAGGTGAAAGTTTGTTTGCATTTTCTCACATTCAACACTTCATAGTTCCATGCATGGATGTGGCGTTTCCTTCTTCTTTTTCTTTAGCCAACAGAAGATCCCACAATGTACTCGCAGAAGAGGTCTTTCTGCAAGCCTGTGTTGCTGTTTGATGGGACCCGCTGTCTCATCTGTCTTGGAGCCACTCCCGCCACCACGCTTGCCAAGGAAGACTTGAGTGACGGTCTGCTTCATCTGATGGATTACTACTACGCACTGCACCTCACATATCCAAAAGTGTGTGGCAACCCTTCTCTCTGTCATTCAGATAGAAGTGCTACAGGACACTATCCATGAGTGAGACACCACAGCCTCATCCAAAAAAGACCATGGCAGAATGGAAAGATTTTATTGGGGAGTAGAGCTGTGTACTAGGCATAGGTAGTGATACACTCTCCTGGTAGTTGTAACTTGAGGGTGGGTGGAGTCTGTTGGAACAAACATGTTATCAGTGTATATCAACACTATATGCAGTCCCCATGCTGTTTTTTTGTTTTTTTTTGTGTAACTGAGTGTCAGGGAATCTGAATCAATATTCAATAATGATGACGGTGAATATTGTAACAATTGTTACTTGCGTTCTAGAAATGATTGCTTGAGATTGTTTTAAGATGCAATGCCTTAGTGACGTTTTTATTACAAGGCAGTGAAGGCACTGTCAGCAATTTAAGTGAATAAATAGTTGTTGACAATATTAATTCTGTTTGCTGAATTATTTTTTTTGGGGGGGGAATGGGCGTAGGGGGGGTGGATGCTTTGTCTCATTTTGAGAAAAAAAAAGCTAATATTGTGAACACTTAAATTAAGAAGAATTGCACTGTTAGTAGGTCTGGTTTTAAGATCTTTTCATTCAAATTAAGAAAGAAGCAAACGTGAAAAAAGAATTGAGAAGCTAGTATAAAGTTTATTTGACTTAGTACAGTCCTTGGAATGAGTGCTTTACTGTTTATTTCAAGAGTTTTTCCATTCTTCAAATGCCTAGATATATCGTCTTATTTTAAGAAATCTTACCAAGTCTAAATATCTTACTGCATTGGCAGATAATTTGACCTGTTTCTAGCCTGTTCTTTCTCAAATTAAGTGTCTATTTCTTAGATATATTTTGCAGTGTGTGGACACCGAGGGGAGCTCTAGAATTGGCTCATTCAACCGACCAACAAGCCAATCAGCAGCGGCGTCACAGGCCCTCCTCCTTCTTTGTTCTCTCTCTCACTTTGACTTCTGCACTGGACAGCCAGGTTTGTGGAGGGAAGGTTGGAACAAGGTAAGGACGGGGTACCCCATATATTCATGTACGTAGAGTCACTAAGTCTTAAACTCACCAGGTTTGTATCGCTTATCGATAACCCTAATGCCATACAAGTCTATGAGGGTCAAAGGTCAACTTTGTCCTAAGGGACATGGGGCTACTTTCAGGTTCATCAGGATCCTCCTGGACACACCCACGCCAAATTTGGGGCTTCTAGCCCATGAGGAACCCCAAAACCCTCACTCTAATTCCAGCCTTATCGCTAAACCCTAATGCAGTGCAAGTCTATGAAGGTCAAAGCTCAACTTTGTCCGAGAGACATCAAGTGTTTTTTCATGAATCATTCATAAATGTTAAGAGTTTGCTTTGTGGAGAATTCACAATAAAAATACATTGACACTGTCAAGATGGACTCAAGCACTATTATTGAACTATACTGTATTTTTTGAGTGATGTGAAGCTTTTGTCAAGCGCTGCGCAAAGGAGGCCCATTTGTTTTTGTTTTTTTTCAGGGGGCCCAAAATTCCTGGCGGCGCCCCTGAGCGGGCATCTCCAGCACCAAGGCAGTGGAGCTGCCGGCCACGAGAGAAGAATTAACCAGTCCATTGAAACCATTTGTTTGGTCTAGTTAGTGCCAACAGTCCTTTGAGGATCTTAAGTGCCTTCTCAGCTGTAACCCTTTCGTGTCTGCTCCAAATTTTTCCTCATTGGCTAGAAGCCCCAAATCTAGCGTGGGCGCTTCTTGGGGGCTCCTGATGAAAAAGCAAGTGGCCCCATGTCTCTAGGACAAAGTTGAAAATTCACCCCATAGACTTGCATTGAATTAGGGTTAACAATAAGGCTGAAACTAGGGTTAGGGTTAGCTGAAATTAGGGTTAGGGTTTCGGGGTTCCTCAAGTACTAGAAGCCCCATATTTGGCGTGGGCGCTTCTTGGGGGCTCCTGATGAAAAAGCAAGTGGCCCCATGTCTCTAGGACAAAGTTGAAAATTCACCCCATAGACTTGCATTGAATTAGGGTTAACAATAAGGCTGAAACTAGGGTTAGGGTTAGGGTTAGGGTTAGCTGAAATTAGGGTTAGGGTTTCGGGGTTCCTCAAGTACTAGAAGCCCCAAATTTGGCGTGGGTGCTTCTTGGGGGCTCCTGATGAAAAAGCAAGTGGCCCCATATCTGTAGGACAAAGTTGAAATTTCACCCCATAGACTTGTATGGCATTAGGGTTAGGGTCCAAGAGTACACATACACATTTTCTTTTGCTTTATTGATTTAAGCTCATCGTCTCCAGCTGCAAAGGTACAGAAACCTTTCTGTGTTTTGATGTCGTGTGTGAGAAAACATCACTTTTTTCTGTAAACTTGTGTTATCATTGTCCTTCATTGAAAATGACACAATCTTTCATTTCATTGTTCAGATGCCGAACACCAAGGCATTCCGTCGCTCTCTGGCCATGAAACGACGCCTGGAGCAAAAACAGGATTGGACACCTTTTCCACCTCGGAAGGACTTTGAACGTTGTGAGTACTTCCACGTTCATGATTTCATGTTCTGCCTGTGTTGTTATGTTGTATTCCAAATAAATCTTACAAAAACATATTTAGATTTTTCTTTTTTGTCAATTTACACAGGGCGCGGTACTGGTCAGCGACCTGGGTGCGAAGATGGCCCGTTTTGCTCCTGACTGACAAAACAGTGCAAGTTCGTTCTTAAGGCCCAGCAACCAGACAAGAAGGTATGGGTCGTGATTTTGTCAAGCCACGAGTTTCTTTATGTTTTTGTTCTGGTGGTGGGAGACTCACATCTCTGTCCACTTGTGGATGGTTTTGTGTTCTCGCCCCGGGCAACAACCTTGAACACGGGCTTGTAACAGACTCCGCCCAGGATTTTGCTGCGCTACTGGCAACTGTGTTGGACCGCTGGCCCAAGGTTTGTTTATCTGCTGTGACAAACAAATTTGAACACATGAATGTCATCGCCACTTTGTTTTATCAATATCAAGTAATTCCATGATCCATAGTTCAATAACAAGAATATTCATGAATTTATTTTGCATTTTTATGTTTGTTTGGGTTTTTTTTTATACAACTAATTTGTAGGTGTTTGTGCTTGACTTTCCACCTCGCCTGACTGTCAAGCCAGAACTACAAACAGCGCTACGTCAAGTATATCATCGTGTTGCTGCACGCATGGGTGTGTAAAATACATATTTTTGTTGTATTTTTTTCTCTTCAGTGACACTGTGCTAACAGATATTTCATAGAATTGTGTGATTACATAATTGATTATGTGACACTTCTTCCAGGTTTAACATTTGTGTATATGGCCGATCACCTCCCCCTTCATCAGCTGTACATGGTGGTGTTATGATGGTGTAAGTTTTGCCTTCTTCAGCCTTACTTGCTCTTCATTTGATATGACAAATATGTGTTAACATGTTGTTTTCTGTTTAGGTGCACCTCAGGACTGATTTTGGTGGAGCGTCTGCGTGCTGCATGCTCCATCAGCTCGCACCCCCTTCACCTAGGCCAGGGGTGTTGTGCCACAACCAGTCATCGCCCAGGGTGTCTCCCAGAGTGGTTGTGACAGGTCCTGTCTACATGCCAGTGTATGGACCCGCTCCTGAATGGACTCTTGTTGGACAGGAGGTTGAGGTAACCTGTTCATCCCTCTTTTCCCCCCCCCCCAATCATGTATTTGTCAAACTGTGCAACTTTTTATTTTAAAAATGAACACTTATCCTAAGTTGACTCTGATTTCCTCTCCTCTTTTTTTTTTGACGGTACCAACAGCTTTTGAGACTGCATTTCACACAGACATCCCGTCCAATCCCGTGTGGTTCAGTGAGGCTGTGCTGCTGGACCACATGGAGACCGTCGTGGAGTCATCTGGCAGGGTTTCCCCAGCTGCCACGGTAACATTCACACAATTATTCATACACTTATCAACTAGGGGTGAAAAAAGAAAATCAATATTGCAATATATTGTTGTCCTTTCTGTCGCAATAAATAATCGATACACTGACGGCAAATATCAATATTTATTTCCAAACACCACCTGTCCACCTGTCCCGGCAAAGATAAAATCTCTCCCGGGACACAATTTGTCCCGTTTTTTATGGAAAATGACAAAACCTCATTTAATTTCCATCTGTGGTCTAGATAGGGTTGCCAACCCTCCCGTAAAATACGCGATTGTCCCATATTTGCAAATAAAAAAGCCTGTCCCGTAATGAACTGATGGGGGACGCACTTCACTTTGTCCCGTATATTTCGGGGACGCGGTTATTTATTTATCTATTTTGTCTGCATCATTTTTTGTTGATTTTCAGAATCGGGGCAGTGAAAGGATTTTTTCCCCTCTTTCATCTTCCCGTCGGTTTGTATATCCCAAGTCCCCAAGTTGAGATAAGACAAGTTGCTACTGACTTTACATTACCAGAAAGCACTGTCCTTGTTTACATGAAAGTTATTAATGTTCATGCACTTTAATATGTTTGCTTGTGCAGTGCACGTTTGTTTGTACATTATACAAAGTTTTGGAATAAATGCAAGATCACAGGCATTTTCCTTTTTATGGGTATTCTTTTCTTTTTCAGTCACATATCGTCTGCAAAATTTCGAAGATATCGAAGATATCGTGTGTCGTGATGTTGTCATTATCGTGGGCCAAATATCGTCACAGTATCGAATCGTGGGTTAGCCGTATCGCCCCACCCCTATTATCAACACAAGATCACATATGTACAGTACATGTACAGTTTAATTAGTGTGTTACTTTGTTTAGGAATTAATTTCTTTATGTTCTTCCAGATGTCCAGCCTGAGACGTCGATCAGCACGCGTTGCCTCAAAAACCAAAACAACCAAACAAACACAGACATACATACATACATGTTGGTATTTGGGATATGTGTATTTCATTGTGTGCATCTTTGTGATAGGACAATAAATGCAGTTCTTTAAACGTTACTTTGTGTCCTTGTATTTGCAGGTGTGGGCAACACGTTCAACTGTCCACATGACTGAGTCTGCCTCCAGCAATGTCACAGCAGTGCAGCAGGTTTGTACTTATTCATTTCCACTTCATCACCTGTGTGTGTTTTCTAGGCTTTACACTGATCTTATCGGATGTATTGGATCGGCCGATATTTGGCATTTTTTGAAACGTTCATGATCGGGCGTCATGTCAAGAATCACCGATCAATGACGTCATGGTCGTGTTGAAACTTTTTTAATCTGTCTCATTTCCTCCAAAGTAGTTTCACAGCATCAACATGTTTATTTGTTTGTATCCGAGGGTTATGTAAATGTATAAATTTGGGTTTACATTGTTGTCAGTTCCTTTTGTCTGCTGTGTGTCCGTTTGGGCACTAGATGGCGCAGTAGATCCTGTGTTCCCTTTTTTTTTGCTTGTTCCAGGTGCGGAAAGGTGATTGGCTGGTGCCAATATTTAAGGAGGAGGACTTCAACACCTCGGTCTCTTTGTCCTTCTCCCAGCTCCCAACCAGAGGCCATGTGCCGCAGCAGCAGCATTCTGTGTTCAGCCATCAATTCTGTTTTGTAATCTATTTCAGTTCCCTTTGTGTCCACGTAGCCCGTAGGGGAGGGAAGCCATTTGTGTTGTGACCCTTTTCTCCTGTGTTTTAGTTAAGGAGGTTAGTTTGACTGTCATTTATTTGATTGTTTTCTTCATAGGTAAGATCCATAAGAGAGCCATTTTGTTTGTTGTTTTGGCCATGCCCTCCCTGACGCCAGTGCAATGATGGTGACGTTTAATAAAAACCATCCTGTGGACGAAGCACCTTTGTCTAATTTGAGAGCTGGGAGAAGGGGGGGGCCTTTATGTTGTGTCCTGGTTCCCCCTAGGCCGGGGCATAACACCGAGAGCTAATGGTTCATGATTCAAAAACCTTAATTTTCATCTTCGTGCCTCTTCCTGTTCTGATTACTGTCGCTATGTGACGGACAATAAAGTTTCTTTGAATCTGCAATATATGCAACGCTACAGTACCTCGCGGGGGAACTTTGGCAAAAAATTTCAACACCACAAATTTAATCAGGCGCTTGGAAAAGATACACACGGAGGAGCATGTTGAGTTTAAGAAACACGCGGAGAAAGAAAAAGAAAAGCAAACTCTGAAACGGATGCTAAAGCAAACAACTTTAGACGGTGCTCGTGAGAAGGCAAGGGGTGTACAGAAACAAGTATTTATTGCCCCTAACGTGATCGGATCGGTGATCGGTGATCGGTTTATTTAAACTCACTGATCGGTGATCGGCATAAAAATCATGATCGTGTAAAGCCTAGTGTTTTCCTTTCTATGTTTATTGGCATAAAATCACATCTTTATTCTTTTAATCAGGTGGAGGCGACGCCACAGATGACCAGAGCTGTGCCCGTGGTTCCTGTGGCTCCCGTGGTTGCCAGCACCAAGCCAGAGGAGGCCAGCACCGTCCAGGAGGCAACACAGAAGATCAACTAAGCTAAGGAGGCTTTTCTTTCTTCTTCTGTTGCCTCTGACTGCTCCGCTCGTTCTACGCCTCGCACATGGGATTTGTGATCCATCATCAGTTAGTACTAGTGAAGATGCAGTGGCAGATCATGGCACTGGTATTAGATTAGCCAAGGTTCTGCATGGTTCTTTTCATCAAGGCGAAACCGGTCACGGTTTAAAATTCCAGCACCAGCTGGCAACAGTGAGTCACTTCAGAAGAGCAAAACTCCTCACTTTGACATGGATAATTCTGACGTAGAGTTTGTCAGTGCTGTGACCAATGAAGAGTGTAACTTCTCTCCCCTTGATGTTGATGTTTGTTTAGACCTTTGCAAAAACTTGAAGAATCATTTGGACCGTGCAAGTTTTCCAATTTCTGATTGCAATGGCCCATTAGGTTCGCCGTGTACAAATGAGAATGTAGAGGCTGATGGAAACTGCTTCTTCAGAGCCATCAGTCAAGCTGTGACTGGTTTATAGACACAGAAGTGGAAATTCAGGTTGCAGCAGATTGTTTACGATTAGATGTGTACACTTTTATCGATGGTCATGGGTTGAAGTACAGCTCTTGCAAGAAACAATTCTCACATTGTTTATATTTATGGATGTATTTGTTTTATATGGAAGCAGTTACCATAATCCAAATTAAAATAAGAATATAATAACAGAAATGCTTTTTCATTTTAAGAACGAAGCTGTATTATTTGACTCATAATTAAAATGGTTAATAGGTCATTCAATCTGCATTTTCATTTTCTTATTCATGACTGCTCATTCTTGTACTTAATTCAAATGAAGGAAAACACATTTGAGATTTAATTTTCAAAACATGCACCAGCAAAGAGTTACCAAAATTCAATATGAAATGTAAAATTCAAAAATGAAAAAGCAATAGCAGAATGCTTTTTCATTTTATGAACAAAGCTGCATTATTTGACTCATAATTAAAATCATTAATAAATATTCCTATATGCATTTTCATTTTCTTATTCGTGTCGCACCTTTTATGACACAATCAAAAAGAAAACTGAGGGCATTGCTTTTTAATTTTCGTGGTCCTGCCCTGCACAAGAGTTACCACAACTCGAAAACGAAATCGCAATCTCAAAGTAAGCGCGCGGCGCAGGAAAGTGATGTCAGCAGCTCTCCACCTCCGCTGTGGGTATGGCGGTATGACGCCAAGTGTCATTTGCCTCCTGTTATGTGTAAATTCTAATGTTTAATTCTTTTATTGCTTTTTCATTTTTGAATTTTACATTTCATATTGAATTTTGGTAACTCTTTGCTGGTGCATGTTTTGAAAATTAAATCTCAAATGTGTTTTCCTTCATTTGAATTAAGTACAAGAATGAGCAGTCATGAATAAGAAAATGAAAATGCAGTTTGGATTATTTATTAACGATTTTTTTTTTATGAGTCAAATAATGCAGCCACGTTCTTAAAATGAAAAAGCATTTCTGCTGTTGCTTTTTCATTTGGATTATGGTAACTGTCTGCTTCCACACTCCAGTGGTTCTGCACATTAGTATAAATAGAGTGATTCTCTATCATGACATCACAGGACGGCGGCACACTGACTCATTCCATGAACCTGGACACTGTTGATCCAGACTTTGGACCAGATGAGCCAACAGGCCACAGTGGAAACGGGTCAGAACATGGGACTGGCTGCTGAAAGTATACAGGTAGGTTGCACTGTCATCCCAAGTTGTGTGGTGTAGAGGATCGGGGCCAAAGTTCCAGATGCTCACAGATGTGACTGTGGATTCAGGAGGAGTGTTTGAAGGCTGGACTCCCAACAGTGATTGGCTGCTGAGGACCTCTCAATCACAATCAGGTTTTTTAGTGGCTGTGAGATTGAAAGTGAGATTGCATTGTCCAGGGAGGAGGACAGCAGTCAGTCATGTTTCACCTCCAGTCAACACGCAGTGGTTCACATGAAGGTCCAAGAGGCCTACAGACCTACACAGAGTCTGGATGTGACAGCACAGTGGCATCATTGTCTTTGTTGTGTTGTTTGGTCATTGTGATTCAATGTAATGTGAGAGAAGGACGAGTGCAGTTCTATTGGAGTGAGTTGCTTACAAATACAGATCGCACGATTCGGCTGCTTTGCGGGTTGGTGGGGGGTCGGGGGTTGGGTGGGTGGTGCTCCGGGGGTGGTGCTCCGGGGGGGGGGGTCCCTGGCTCTGGTCTGGGGGCCCCCTTGTTGGTGGGAGGGCTGGTCCGTCCCTGTGTCTGGGGACTGGCGCTGGATCGTACGCGGTGGGATGGGCCCTGTGCAGTCCGGTGCCCCTGGGGTGCGAGACCGGCTGGGCCTATGGGGACCTCGCCACTTGCGGCGATGCGCCATACTGGGTCCGTAGGGGGGGGGGCATCTGGGTGCCCGGGCCTGCCTTGGGTACCGATCCTCCCGGTGGGTGAAGGGGCTGGGTCCTGATGACAATAAATAGAAACTCGCACTCAGGTGTCCATCTCAAGACAAGACCTCTTTCATAATGATCATTGACCGGCATCTCTAGGATCAAACAGACGTATTTTGATCAAGTCTTCCTCTGTGTGTGTGTGTGTGTGTGTGTGTGTGTGTGTGTGTGTGTGTTTAATCTCTCTCGCACTCTGATACAATGTACTGACAAACATAACATACAAATATGATATATGATCGAATTTGTCATTCGGTTTTTATTTTGAAATTAGTTTATTTTGAAAATTCACCGGATTTTCTCGTTTTTTATTGAGCGACTTCCTGTACTATTGACGAGGATCGCTCGCGGCTCGCGCACGAAATAGAGCAGACGCTGAAACAACAAATGCATGCCGCGAGCCGCGCAACCACCACATTGATTAACGTGGGCGCCGAATGGAAGCGCTCGGCGGCGCTTCGCTTCCACGTCCAGTGAACTGACGTTAAATGCATGGCGCGATCCGCGAGGGGAGCCACGCGCCTGTTCGTGTCTGGTGTGAACTACGACATTGATTAACATGGGCGCCGAATGGAAGCGCTCGGCGCTTCGTGGCGCTTCGTGGCGCTTCCCCGTCCAGTGTGAACCGGGCGTTACATTGCTCGGAAAAATGTGTCGCCTGAGCCTCCGCCCCCTCCGTGCCCATTGGCGGAGGGAGGGCTCATTGAAAAAAAAAAAAAAAAAAAAAAAAAAAAATCGGTGTTCCTTCGGCGCGCCTGGGAAACTATGAAATTATGAATAACTTAAGCTCGTTTTTGTCCCATTTGCCTGCATCAGCCCGTCATGATATTGTTAAATTAATTGAGAGCCACCCACTATTGTTTTCTGACCACCCCCGCCGTACGTCAGTTTTGCACCATGACATAGAAGTAGAGGGACATGCCACAACTAAGCAAGCACGCACACAGAGTCAATATTGGGAAGTTAAGAAAGAAGCTTTGGCTCTCCTTCTGACAATGCCCATCTTGATGTTAATTTGGGGTCAGGTTTTTACAGACTATAATGCCCTCGTGGTCCTGGATAGGATGCGCAATCAAACCAGCCGTAGATGCGGTGGTCTCTGCTCCTGCATGACTTCAATCTCCAGATTTGCCACAGGAAGGGGGGTTGATAATGTGTTGGTGTAACAGAGTTAAAAAAAAAGAAAAGAAACAAAGAAAATGATTAAATTCATTTAATCATATGTGGGGACTTTACTTGTTATTTGTTTATTTTGATATATATTGTGAATTTTATTTCAATGTTATTTTATTTTATTATTATTTTATTTAAGTTTGTCTCTAATCTCTTGCCGTATTTTCCGGGTTTGAGGAGCGAAGCGGAACTATCCCTCAGTTCTACGTTGTATGAGTGAGGAGACAACAAAGCCAGAAGACTTTAAAAACCTTCGTTTACTGTCTTCTGCAGAAAATAAAGAGGTGAAAAACGCAACTCTCCAGTCTGCACATCCGTTACACTGGTGCCGTGACCCTTTGGATCTCCAGATCAGCTAGATGCTCATCGCCGTGGATGCTCTGCTGCTCTCCTGTTTGACATTCAGCAGGGTCTTTGTGTGGTCAGATTTATAATGGATGTGTAAACCTGGGAGTACAGTTGGAGTTTGTTTTGTTTTTCTTGGGAAAGTAAGGGAAGTAAGAAAAAAAAAATACAGACAACGCAAGTACTTTTGACGATTGGTAGAAGAAGAAGTTATAATGGATGAGTTTAACACCTTTTCACTGTCAAGAGGTAGGGGTGTTCGGTTTGATAATGATTCTGTTAATAGGGGTGTAGGCCATTCTCAGTTCATGGCTGAACGTCGTACTGTTGCAGGGTTGGGTCTGAGCCCAGATAGTTCACCTGTTCGTGGGTCCGCGAGATCGGTTCCTCATACTTCCACGCCCAACAGTGAACATAATGCCATCCACCAGCTCACTGACATCATGGGACAATTAGGTGCGCAGATTGGGGAATCTATTGTTGCGAAGCTATTGTCAGCTGGTGTTGTGAATACGAGTGGTATTTCTCAGACATCCTCTACCGCCCAGAACGTGCATAGCAATGTAGAAGGTCTTCAAACCCCTCATGTAACTGTTCATGTTAAACCTGATAAGGGACTCCAGACGTTCAGGGGTGACGGAACTGACAAATACTCAGTCCAGGACTGGATTGACCTGACCAGGACTCATCTTAGAAAACAAGACGTACCTGTACATGACCAAGCTGAAGAAATTATGAGCCATCTAATGGGGAAAGCCAAAGATGTTGTCAAGATTGCCTTACGTAGTGATCCTACTATTGATGTGAAACGGAATCCTGAACTGATTTACAGTGTCCTTGTCAACTATTTTAGTGAAGCGCCCTCGTGTCTCCCACTCGCAGATTTCTATGCCACTCTGCCCAGACACAGGGAGAACCCTGTCGACTACTGGATAAGACTGAACAAAGCAGCAGATTTGGCTCTTGAGGGCCTGCACAGACAAGGCAAGAGGACGAAGAACATGAGTGATGAGGTAGCCCTCATGTTTGTCAAACACTGTCCTGACCAGGAGTTATCCTACACTCTCAAGTGTAAGCCGATCCACGAGTGGACCTCACATGATGTTCAGCTGAGGATTGATGATTATCAGAGTGAGTTGAGGGCTCGTGGCAGGTCTGGTGGAGCTGCGGAGCTGAAGAGTCACATTGCATCCATCACGTCTGAACGACCTAGCCCGCCATCACCTTGCCTGGCAGCGTTTGAGCAGCATCATGACCTGAAGCCCTCACCCTCTCCTCTGCAGACACAGCATCCTGTGTGTCTCCCTCCCTGTCCCTCTCCTGCAGCCGCCCCAGCTCAAGGTCAGTCTCACCATGCTCTGGACTACTCCTCTGTACCTGCTGTGGCGCAGAACCTCCAACAATCGGAAGAGAGGCTTCTGGCTCGTATGGTCGACATGTTTCAGGATATGATGGAGAGAATGCAGCATCGCGATGCGTCTCGCCCGACCCGAGGTGGGAGATTCCAGCGTCCTATTCGTGACAGACGTCCCCGAGAAGCAAGTTGTAGAGTGTGTAATGACGCAAGCCACACCACCATCTCACACTGCATGTCTGAGAGACTCTGTTTCGCCTGCTTCAACCCAGGCCACGTCAGACTGGATTGCCCTGCTAATACCTCTTCCCAGCCCCAGTCTGAGGGAAACTAGCCGACCTGTATTCGGAGAGGGGCAGTACAGGTCTCATGACAAACTCCCAAACTGATGACATGTCTGATGCTGAGACAATCTACACCTCTGTGAGAGACTCTTGTAGTGACGCTGAGGTTGTGTATCAGAATATTCACAGAATTGGCAATAGTGACAGTCTTTTTTACACTCCAGTGGGATTGGGTGGGACGATGGTGATGGGAGGAATGTTGGACAGTGGCTCTATGGCATGCAGCATCAGTGAAGTTGCCAAGATGAAGATGAGAGCGGCTGGGGTAATAACTGATCAAAGGCGGCTTGATGTCAATGTGGTCCTCGTGGGATGTGGGGGTCTTCGTGTTAAACCAAAATGTGCTGTTGAAGTGGAGATGGAAGTGTATGGCTGTAAAATGGTGGTGCCCACTCTTGTTGTCCCAGGGCAACATGATGAGCTGATCCTGGGGACTAATGTGATCAAACACGTCTTACGTCAGTCTAAGCTGTGTGAGTCATACTGGAAGACCGTGTCAGGCCCCTGCCCAGTCAGAGACCCAGAGGTTGAACATTTCTTGTCTATGCTGTCTGGTCTGTGCCCCTGGAAAGGTGATGATGCTCCTGACAAGGTTGGCACAGTCAAGTGCAATTCGGCCACCTACCTTGAGCCGGGCCGTGAGTATCTTCTCTGGGGAAAATTGCCCAAGACCTCCACTCTCTCCCCAGGAAGCACTGTTATGACGGAGCCCACATCTTCCCGTTCTGCCCCCAGAAATGTTTTGGTCGCAAGGATTGTCACGCCGCTGTGGGGAGACCGGTGGGTTCCACTGAAGCTGATCAATACGTCGGACAAACCAGTGCTGTTGAGACGTAATGCGAAGCTGGCTGATGTCTCCTCCTGCGTGGCCATTGAAGATATGGATGTTGCTGATCGCTCACAGCTCCATCTGGTCAGCTGCCCCCAATCTGCTGTGCCACCTGCTGCTGCTGCCGGCTCTGCCCAGGCCGGGCTCAGTTCGGTTGGGCTCGGTGCTGTTGACATTGAGTCGTGTGAGGTGTCGAAGGACTGTAAGGGGAGACTCGCCGACCTTATTTTACGGTATGAGGATGTCTTTTCGCGCCACCATCTCGATTGTGGGGAGGCGAAGGGCTTTGTACACCGCATACACCTGTCAGACAGCAGACCGTTCAGGCTCCCATACAGGAGAGTGCCCCCTAGCCAGTACCACAAGCTTCGTCAGGTTCTTGATGCGATGGAGGAAAAGGAGATCATCAGAAAGTCAACCAGTGAATATGCATCACCATTGGTGCTTGTGTGGAAGAAAAATGGAGACCTTCGCATTTGCACAGACTTCCGCTGGCTGAACAAGAGGACCTTTAAGGATGCTCACCCTCTTCCTCATCAAGCTGATTGTCTGGCGGCGCTCGGAGGCAACCGTCTCTTCAGCACGATGGACTTAACGTCAGGCTTTTACAACATGCCGCTTCATGAGGATGACAGGAAGTACTCAGCCTTTACTACTCCCATGGGCCTTTATGAGTACAATCGTCTTCCACAAGGTCTCTGCAACAGCCCTGGGAGCTTTATGCGCATGATGACCAGCATTTTTGGAGATCAAAACTACCTGAGCCTGTTGTGTTACTTGGATGACCTGCTGGTGTTTGCACCTGATGAAGAGACTGCTTTGATGCGTCTGGAGATGGTGTTTGACAGGCTGCGTGGCCACAACTTGAAGTTGGCCCCTAAAAAGTGCTTTTTCCTCAGAAGATCAGTTAGGTTCCTAGGCCACATTGTGGATGAGGCTGGTGTATCAACTGATCCCAGTAAGGTCGAGAACATCGCCAACATGTCCAGTGCTGACCTCATGGAGTCTGATGGCGCGACTCCATCCCAGAAACGTGTGAGGTCCTTTTTGGGTATGGTTAATTACTATCAGCACTTTGTGCCCAGGTACTCTGCAATTGCCAAACCACTTTTTGATCTTTTGAAGGGTGCACAATGGAAACGTGGCCAGCGCAAAAGGAAACTGTCTGGCAGGAAGCTATGTGCGTGTAAAATATTTGCTTTGTAGATGTAAGGCTAGTTAACAGTCTGGTTCCAGGGGGTGATCAACTCAATGGGTCTGTCTATTAAAACAGTCAGATGGAGGCAGATGAGGTGATGATCCAATAGTTTATTGTAAAAGGTATTGTTTGTACAGGTTTTTCTGATGGAAGGAAATAAAATAAAGGGTAAATATTGAGCCAAGCAACACAGGGCCTCTATTCTAAACAAACATTCTTGAAAATAAGGAATAACGCTCTGAACATAAACAGGCCGCACATAATCAGTTTCTAAATACAGAAATATAACATAAACTCACATTTCACGGACTCAGTACAGACATCTACGCTGTGGCTCCTGACATGCGGCCAGCCAGCTCCTTTGTTCTCAGGGAAAAGGGGTGTGACATTGTCGAGCTGGCTTCCTATATAACTTAAGCTCCGCCCTCCTTGGCCATGATGGATGCAGGTAGAGGAGGGGGAAGTATGAAGGTGCAAGGAGGAGGTCGGGGATTTTCCACAGTGCGTCTGACTGGACATCAGAGCAGGAACGGGCCTTTGAAAGCCTCAAATCCTCGCTTGTTCACAGTGTTGTTTTAGCTCATCCTGACTTCACCCGTCCCTTTACGCTGTCAACTGATGCATCTCTGGATGGCATAGGGGCTGTTTTGTCTCAAGTCCAGGAGGGCGAGACACGAGCCAGGCCCATTGCCTTTGCTAGCAAGTCATTGTCTCAGTCACAGAAGAATTATCCAGCTCACCGCCTAGAATTTCTGGCTCTGAAGTGGTCGGTCTGTGACAAGTTCAGTCACTGGCTGAAAGGCCACGAATTCACAGTCTGGACAGACAATAATCCGTTGACTCACATCTTGACAAAACCAAAACTCGACTGTTGTGAGCAGCGCTGGGTTGCCAAATTGGCCAGCTACGACTTTGATATCAAGTATGTCCCAGGTCAGCAGAATGTTGTGGCTGATGCTTTAAGTCGCTCGCACGCCTTTTGTCAAGGAGCGTGTTGGTCGGCGGCTGCTTGCAGAGCCATATGCAAGTCTGCTTGCTGAGATCACAAATGTGTCCACTGATTCAGTGCAAGGTGCTTTCCGGTCATCCAGTGGTCACAAAATCAACTCTCCAGCGAGTGACGTTGCCCAGTCTTCGTGCAGTCCACTAATTATGCAGGCACAGTCTGTTGCGTCGGAGGATGTGTCTGCTGTGCACCAGTCACACATTGATTGGGAAACTGGTCCACGCACCCGTGCTGTTGCAGTGCTGCCGTTCCTACCTCAGTTGGTTCAGCCTGGCCAGGACACCTTGCCTGTCTACTCTGAAAGGGACCTCCGTGATAAACAGCTGGAAGATAGATGTCTCTCTCGAGTCCTGTTCTATGTTGAGAGGCATCGGAAACCTTCAAGAAGAGAGAGATTTAAGGAGGCTGTCTCTGTCACGCGGTACATTAAGCACTGGGACAGGCTCACTGTGCTTGATGGTGTGTTGTACAGGATTTTGAGAGACCAGAAAAACAGAACGAAGCGCTTCCAATATGTCGTCCCTGACTCAATGAAAGCTGAGGTTATGCAGGGAGTCCATGACAAAGCTGGCCACCAAGCTCAGGCCAGGACGCTTAACTTAACCAGACAGAGGTTTTTCTGGCCAGACCTTGACAGGGATGTGAGAGATTATGTACGTAAATGTCAGCGATGCGTTGTCAGCAAGACTGTTGAGCCTGAGGGGCGGGCTCCCCTTGAGAGCATTACATCAACCAGGCCACTGGAGCTTGTCTGTATAGACTTTTGGTCTGCTGAGGACTCCAGGAACAAATCTGTTGATGTTTTGGTGATAACAGACCATTTCACAAGGATGGCGCAAGCTTTTCCTTGTAAAGACCAGACGGCTAAACAGGTGGCCAGGGTTCTTTGGGACCGATACTTCTGTGTGTTTGGATTCCCAGAGAGGATCCACAGCGACCAGGGTGCCAACTTTGAGAGTTAGCTGATTAGAGAGCTTCTCAGGGTCTCTGGTGTCAAGAAATCTCATACGACGCCCTACCACCCAATGGGAAATGGGAGTGTGGAGAGGTTCAATCGGACCTTGGGTGGCATGATCCGTGCATTGTCTCCTGAAGAAAAAGCTGATTGGCCAAGGCGTTTGCAGACTCTGACGTTTATGTACAACTGTACGGCACATGAGACAACTGGTTACGCCCCGTTTTATCTCATGTACGACCGGGTTCCCCGCCTGCCGGTCGATATCATCTTTCGTGCTGTCCTCCATGATTCTAGTGTGACGTGTTTTGACAAATATGTTGCCCGCCTTGCCGATGATTTGAAAGCAGCAATGGAGGTTGCTCAGGAACATGGTGCGAAGGAGCAAAACAGGCATGCTCTATTATACAACAGAAGAGTGAAAGGGTCCAAGGTCGAGGTGGGTGACAGGGTGCTCCTGGCCAACAGGAAGGACAGGGGTAAGAAGAAGCTTGCAGATAGGTGGGAGTCAACGATCTACACTGTTGTGGATGTGACCCCGGCGACACACACATACAGGATTCGTGACACACTCACTGGACGGAAAAAGGTGGTTCACAGAAACCTGTTGATGCTGGTCAATTTCCTTCCTCTGGAGGGCACAGTTAACATGTCCGACCTTGCTTCATCCCCGTCTGGCTCGGGTCACCAAACTCTCACGACGTCTAATGTTGAGGAGGCAGGAGAGGCCCTGCTTGGGAGAGGGAGTGTGGCTCTTTGTGGACCTAGTGCCTGCCCTGAGGCTGTGAGCAATGATGACTCGCCTGTGGATGTGGAAAGTGACCGGGTCCCCTTAACTGGCCTTGGACCTGTGGACTCTGAAGAGAGGACAATTGATTGGATCACGCAGCTATCCACGCCAGCTCTGTCTGAAACGTCTGGTGATGATGTGACTAGTTCGACCTATGACTCTCAGACGTCTGCAGTCTTGCCTGCAAGTGCCTTGACTGACCAAGCTGAGACTCTAGTAGGGGGTGTGAGACGGGCAGTCCCTGCTCTTGATGCTGTGACCATGACAGACACCACACCGGACTCTAACACTGCTGGTCGATCCTCGAATGCGCTCTGTAGTCATGCTGATGCACGTTCACGGGTTAGGTCTAGATTTGGTCGTTTTGTCAATCCTGTGAACAGACTCATACAAACCATGTCTAGGCAGGATGTTGTTCAGGACAAGTTCGATGTTAAAGCTGTTTGCAAGTCTGTGTTCCAGGCTCTAACTAACTGAAGCCTCAGGCTGTACGCCTATGTTTTTTTTTTTTCCGATGTTGTGGTATAGTGTGGCCTGTGGCACAATTTTGTTTTCTTTTTCTCTGTCGTGTATCTGCCCTTCGTAATGTGTTTGGGTCTGGTGGGGTGTACAGGGTGCCCTGCTACCAGTTGTTGGATTGAGGGTTTAGCGCTGCTCTCATCCCACTTTTTCCCCGTGGGGAGCATTTAGTGTTGGTTTTATTATTGACCCTTTTTGGTTTATCTGCTTTGTTACTTTGCAATGTATTCTTGCGGTGGATAGTGTGTTGTCGGGAGTCCATTTCGATAAAATTCAGAGTTAAAAAAAAGAAAAGAAACAAAGAAAATGATTAAATTCATTTAATCATATGTGGGGACTTTACTTGTTATTTGTTTATTTTGATATATATTGTGAATTTTATTTCAATGTTATTTTATTTTATTATTATTTTATTTAAGTTTGTCTCTAATCTCTTGCCGTATTTTCCGGGTTTGAGGAGCGAAGCGGAACTATCCCTCAGTTCTACGTTGTATGAGTGAGGAGACAACAAAGCCAGAAGACTTTAAAAACCTTCGTTTACTGTCTTCTGCAGAAAATAAAGAGGTGAAAAACTCAACTCTCCAGTCTGCACATCCGTTACATTGGCAGGTGCATTATCACGTGTACATGTGGAGTAGCTGTGGAATTCTTATTTCGGGGGAACTGAGGTTTTTCTTGTTTAGTTTTGTTTGTAGGTATGTTAATAGGGTTTAGTTCTTAAGAGAGGGGGTGTTATGACCCACAGGTGGGTCTAGGTGCCTCTATGTTTGTGTCTGTCTGTCTGTGTGTGTGTGTGTGTGTGTGTGTGTGTGTGTGTGTGTGTGTGTGTGTGTGTGTGTGTGTGTGTGTGTGTGTGTGTGAGAGAGTGGATGACGCTTTGCAGGTGCGGTCCTGGATGTCGGCTGCTGATGTGGACGCGCCACGGCTGACAAGGAGGAGCAGTCGAGCCAGCCTGACGGTCATCCCTCCTCCGCTCCCAACTCTGCAGTTAGTCACTTCTGAAATGGTGTTAGAGCACGCAGCTGTAGGTAGTGATGGCCGATCGAGGCTTTGTTGACACTTGTTTCAAAAAATGGTTCATTACTCGAGGCTTCAATGACACAGTGCTCGAGGAGGTCATCTAGTGCTCAATAAAATGAAGTGCAATGGAAACGTGTTCATTGTTTCATAGGTTGTTTGGGATTTGATTCGCCATGCATTCTTGTTGGACAACACTACATGCTTGTATGGTTCAATGCTGACACAATAAAATAAAAATGAAAAATAAAGACAATGTCTCTTTTTTGGCACGACTGATTGTAGTAGACTATAGCTCTTATACTTAGCCTGACAGTTTGTGCAATGAATTATATTATATCCTAAAACAAGACTAAATAGCCCATAGTTTAAAAATATGTTCAATAGTAAGTGTTCAGTGGGTCAGATGTCAAATGTGATCTATTTAAAATGTAGAATAGATGAGCTAAATAACACGTATATAATACACATTGATGGGAATTGAACCATCGCCTCAGTCTTGCAAGTCCAAGATTGTCATAATGTACCACAAACCCAAATCACACTCCCTTTTTTCATCGAAGCTGTTTGAGTAGCGTTAGCACACAGTGATTCCTCATCAACTACAGGCCTACACTTCAAATAATTATGAGAAAAATCCAACGTAAAGAGAGCACTTCCATTAGGAAATAGTCAACATGAAATTTCGTCTTCTACTGACACCTGCTGGTCAAATTGAATAGTTGCAAATATTGTGAACAAGTTGTCATCTAATTCTAATCCGAAACAATATGGCCATTCCAAGTGAAGTATTAAGACAAATAATCAGGTTTGTACTGCTTGATTGAACACATTCATCCCGTTCCAGTGCACTAAAACCCACTTCCCTTCAGGACCGTGTCAGCGAAGCCAAAACTTCCTTGAGTGACGCTGTTTCCCAGCATGCAATGCGAGCTAGCGATTCACAATACTATTCCATCACAAACATGGATGTAAAAAATAAAAAGGGACGAAAAATGAAACTTCAGGAACACCAACCATTGCAATACAAGCAGAACTGGGCCGAAGTTTTATATAAGTTTTATATTATGAACACCATAATACAGCCTTCTGGTGGACAAGCCATACTATTTAAGCCGTGTCCTCCTATGGCACTTCCGTGGGTGGAAGTTCATCGTAGAGGTCACGTGCTGGTTGCGCGTCATTCCAGCGCTCGTTGCCCTTGCAGGGTATCTGATTCAGGTGAGTATATGGAAAACATAGGTCAATGTGGTCAGTCGTAACAAGAGAAGCTTGCTGGCGAAAATAATGCACTACAAGTGGATGTCACACTTTTTTTTTGTTTTGTATGAGCGTTTAAAAAAAACAACAACATAATAATATGGATTTGATTTTGACCATGTATGTTTTGGAGTTCATTGAAAGAGGTTAATATATACATATATATATATATATATATATATATATATATATATGTGCGTGCATGTGTGTGTGTGTAACTTTAACTAACTTATCTATTTCTATCCATCTATCAAACTTACTATCTCGGGATCTATCTACTACTAACTCTCAAAAAAATAACGGACAACCAAGAGCAACAAAACCAACCTACTGCAATTCGTATATTTTAGTGTGTGTGTGTGTGTGTGTGGGGGGGGGTGGTTAAAATGAGCACAGTGATGGTTCCGCAGCATAAAGTGTATCTACAGTCGTCGATTGTATGTGTGGGAGTCCCTCGGGTTCAGCCCAGCTGATTTAGTGTTCGGTGAGAGGACCCTCGCGTCTGTTAAGGGGTAAGTGGCTTTCCGACGTTAAATGAGTAGTAAATGTGTTAGATTACGTCTTTTTTTTTTCGTGAATGCTTGCATCGTGCTTGTGAAACTGCTCACAAAACTCTTGTCGCCAGCCAGTCTAAAATGAAGCGGCAGTTTGACAAGAAAGCTGTGGCTCGAGTTTTTGAGAAAGGCGACCGAGTGTTGGTATTGTTGCCGTTACCCGGTTCCCGTTTGCAGGCTCATTTTTCTGGTCCGTATGTCGTGGAGCGCAAACTTTCCGATACAGATTATGTAGTGCACACTCCTGATAGAAAACGATCGTCCCGCGTCTGCCACGTCAAAATGTTGAAAAGTTAGCTGCGGAATTCTTATTTCGGGGGAACTGAGCTGTTTTTCTTGTTTAGTTTTGTTTGTAGGTATGTTAATAGGGTTTAGGTCTTAAGAGAGGGGGTGATATGACCCACGGGTGGGTCTAGATGCCTCTATCTTTGTGTGTGTGTGTATGTGTGTGTGAGAGAGTGGATGACGCCTTGCAGGTGCGGTCCTGGATGTCACCTGCTGATTGGACGCGCCACGGCTGAGAAGGAGGAGCAGTCGAGCCAGCCTGACGGTCATCCCTCCTCCGCTCCCAACTCTGCAGTTAGTCACTTCTGAAATGGCGTTAGAGCACGCAGCCGTAGGGGTGGGCTGCCATTTTCTTTGTCCCCTCTTTTCTCCTGTTTAATAAGTATGTAGGGAGGTTAGCCTTTCTGTATTTGGGTTCTCTTTCTTTCTTTAGTTAGTTCTTAAGGCGAGCTAGTTGGAGTTTGGTTTATTATTTTGGCCTGGGCCCACCCTGAAGCCTTTGCTGCCCACCGGTTAAGTTGTTTTGTTTATTTCATTTACTGATTTATAAAATGTTTTTTGTTGAAACTGCCAACTGCAGTGAAAAATTAATGAGGCTTGGGAGTGGGGGAAGGTGTCCCACATGTTGCGTCTCGGTCCCCCTAGACGGGACGTAACACAGAGTTTTCGCCGTGACAGCAGGTTGAGCTCCTACCGTGTTAGAGGTGACGTCGTCACATTAGCCTGTTCCATCCCTGCTAAATTATTTAAAGAACTACCGTAAGTAAACTTTTAAATTATAATACACTCTACACTAATTGTAATTTCCTGCCCGTGGTTCTATATTGCAACAGTTGACGGCTCATATCAGCAGATAAGCAGCAACAATCTGGGCATTGCGGGTGATTCATAAATATGTCATTTCTTATTAATTAGCCCATAAGTGTTGTACACCAGTGTGACACCAAATGCTTGTTGCTGACAGCAGTGAAGAAATGACACTCTAGTGGTTCTGCACATTAGTATAAATAGAGTGATTCTCTATCATTACATCACAGGACGGCGGCACTCTGACAGATTCCATGAACCTGGACACTGATGATCCAGACTCCGGTCCAGATGACACAACAGGCCACAGTGGAAACGGGTCAGAGCATGGACTGGCTGCTGAAAGGATACAGGTAGGTGGCGCTGTCATCCCAAGTTGTGTGGTGTGGAGGATCGGGGCCAAAGTTCCAGATGCTCACAGATGTGAGTCTGGATTCAGGAGGAGTGTTTGAAGGCTGGACTCCCAACAATGATTGGCTGCTGAGGACCTCTCAATCACAATCAGGTTTTTTAGTGGCTGTGAGATTGAAAGTGAGTGAACATCATTAAATAAAGAGCTCCTGCAGGGTCCCAATTTGACAAGTACACTGCTAGGTGTGCTGCTTCGTTTTCGCCAAGGCCCTGTAGCATTCATGACTGACATTGAGGGAACGTTTCATCAAGTAAGAGTTTCCAACCAGGATGTAAACTTCTTACGCTTCCTCTGGTGGCCAGATGGGGACATTACAAAGGACCTACAAGAGCACAGGATGCTGGTCCACATCTTTGGGGCAGTGTCATCCCCAAGCTGTGCTTCATTCGACGACAATCAGCATGACTTCCCAGCCGAGGTTATAAACACTGTTTGTCAAAATTTCTACGTGGATGATTGTCTAAAGGCCGTCAGCACGGTGGAACAAGCAATACATCTGTACCAGCAGCTAACAGACCTGTGCGGTAGAGGTGGATTTAAGCTCAATAAGTGGGTGAGCAATCATCGCTCGGTGCTGGCCGCCATTCCTGAAGAGCAGAGAGCTAAAGAGGTAAAAACACTTAACCTTGACAGAGACCAGCTCCCTATGGAGAGGGCCCTTGGAGCTCAGTGGGATGTACAGCAAGATACATTCACATTCAGCATCAGAACCAAGCTGGGATGGGATGAGGAAATCCCTCAGGTCATGGTACATCCCATATATAGTTTTTCAAGCGCCAAACTACAACAAAGGAACTCATCTATAACAAAACTACAACCTTGTAAGGGCAAAACCTACTTGTTTTAATTCTGATTAATAAACTAAAGCTTATTTGATTATCATTATGTTGTTTTTTTTAAACGCTCACACAAAATAAAAAAAGTGGAGGGAGAGTAGTCTGAATCGGGTTGTGGAGCATTGCTCCACCTCATCCACCGCACTCATGAGCGTCACATCCACTTGTAGTGCATCATTTCCGCCAGCAAGCTTCTCCTGTTAGACCTTCCCCGAGGTGGTTGGTGGGGTGACGAGCACCCAGCACGTGACCTCTACGATGAGCTTCTACCCACGGAAGTGCCATAGGAGGACACGGATTAAATAGTATGGCTTGTCCACCAGAAGGCTGTATTATGGTGTACATAATATAAAACTTCGGCCCAGTTCTGCTTGTATTGCAATGGTTGGTGTTCCTGAAGTTTCATTTTTCGTCCCTTTTTATTTTTTACATCCATGTTTGTGATGGAATAGTATTGTGAATCGCTAGCTCGCATTGCATGCTGGGAAACAGCGTCACTCAAGGAAGTTTTGGCTTCGCTGACACGGTCCTGAAGGGAAGTGGGTTTTAGTGCACTGGAACGGGATGAATGTGTTCAATCAAGCAGTACAAACCTGATTATTTGTCTTAATACTTCACTTGGAATGGCCATATTGTTTCGGATTAGAATTAGATGACAACTTGTTCACAATATTTGCAACTATTCAATTTGACCAGCAGGTGTCAGTAGAAGACGAAATTTCATGTTGACTATTTCCTAATGGAAGTGCTCTCTTTACGTTGGATTTTTCTCATAATTATTTGAAGTGTAGGCCTGTATCTGCACACAATTTGGAATTCGTCCCAGCGCCCTGAGCTGTAAATTTGGACGGTGTAAAATGAAAATGGCCATCTGCAGCAGAATGAAAGTGAGATTGCATTGTCCAGGTAGGAGGACAGCAGTCCGTCATGTTTCACCTCCAGTCAACACGCAGTGGTTCACATGAAGGTCCAAGAGGCCTACAGACCTACACTGCGTCTGGACGTGGCAGTACAGTTGGATCATTGTCTTTGTTGTGTTGTTTGGTCATTGTGATCCAATGTAATGTGAGAGAAGGACGAGTGCAGTTATATTGGAGTGAGTTTTTTAGAGTGTAATAGAAGTTATAATGCAGAGTCTGTTTTTATGAAATGTTCTATCACCTGGCATCCATCCATCCATCCATCCATCCATCCATCCATCCATCCATCTTCTACTGCCGTATCCGGAGTCAGGTCTCGGGGGCAGCAGCCTCAGCAGAGACCCCCAGACTTCCCTGGACCCAGTCACCTCCTCCAGTTCCACCAGTGGGACCCCAAGGCTTCCCAGTCCAGCCCAGAGACCTGGTCAGCACCACTCTGACTCCCTGAGTCCCTGCTGCTCAGGTGAGGCTTCAAAGATCTGGCTGCACCTGATTGGACGGTCGTGGAGGATCTCCTTGGTCTTCTTGGTCTTCTTGGTCTCCAGCTGTTTGACCTCATGCTCTCTGTTGACCTCCTCACTCAGTCCCTCAGTGATGTAGAGCTCAGTGTAGATGCTGTTGAGGAGAGTTTGACTTCCTGCTTCTTCACCTTCAGTCACACGTTCACATCTCCTCTCCAGACTGATCTTCTGCTGCTGTAGAAGCTCCTGCAGACCACCAACCTCTGGAGCTGAGAGAAGGTTGGAGAAGAAAACATCAGTGTGACAGTGTGAGCATCATTTTCTGTCCACGACTTGAAGCTGAAAGCATCCAAACTCCATTTTTCAGCTGATGTGGTGAAGCTGCTGTTGTCTGACTGTTTGCTCTAAATGTCCTCCAGTGGATCTTCTCACTGGAGGTCCTGACCACGGTTATAATAGTTAACGAAAACGAACAAAATAACAAAAACTTAAATTGAAAAAAACAATTGTCACGTTCCCAGGGGTTAGGATTTTGGTACCTGCCTCGTTGGGGTTTTGAAGCGAGCAGAGCTGAGACCATAAGGGTGACGTAGCAACGTTCAGGACACTGATTGGCCAAAGGCAGTCTTTCACGAAAGACCAAAACTGCCATTTTTAAATGCCTCGCGTGTGGATTTTTGCATTAACACGTATTAAAAACTGAAAAGCTTATGAAACTGTACCATGGGTGAACAAAGAACTACAGACGTTTCTGTTCTCTGTGGCCGAAGAAAAAGCACAATGCAGACAGTTGTGCAGAAAGTTTAGTGTTAGCTAAAATATCGGGCACACAGACGTACTTATTATGTATACATTTCTTTCCATTGTAACAGGTCACTACAAGATCTGCAATCCATTACCTAGAATTGGTTTTCCTTAAAGTGATGTACAGGATTACTAATCTGACTTTGATGGGCAAATTTGACAACAGAATACAATTATGAAGCACTAAAACACAGGACCACAAAACAATTAAATGCAGGATGAAATAATGATATGCTTTGTTAAATAAAATAAAATGGCATTTTCAACTAAGTAATAAAATAGTCGGTGGTGCAGTGGTTA
>NW_027466188.1:247500-433628 GCF_046127955.1 Nelusetta ayraudi | reverse complement strand
ATCATTAATAAGTATGCAGTATCATAACTATGCTAATAACCTTTGTAACAAACCAAACCGCTCGAAATTCGGTTGAAAATAGAGCAATTTAGGGCTATTTAAAAGAACATGCACAATAAGAATACATAGTTATGAGTGAGAGGGGCGGAGCGAGGTGACTGTGGCAAGATGGCCGCCAGTGCGGACGTTCGATTCCATTGGCCAGCAGCGCGGATAGGACATCTCGCCTTCTGTATATATCTATGGTTAGAACAGTGCTCATCAGGTAAAACACCCGGAAGCCAACGTCATCAACTCGCACTCGATGTCTCTGCATATTGCATGGAACTTGGCTGCCATCTAGTGGTTAACTCTCATAACACTGTCCATTATGAAACATTTCGTCATCTACTCAAATCTTACAATAAAACTGTCAAACAGGCAAGAATAACCCATTTCTCCAACCTCATCACAAACAATAGCAAAAACCCTTGATTTCTTTTCTCTACCTTCAATCTTTTAACCAATACAAATTTTAATCAGGACGTACAGACACCAACAGATGCCCTCTGTGAGGATTTTGCAGACCACTTTGTAAGTAAAATTGATGTCATTAGGTCCAGTATTTTAATTAATCAAAATCAATTTTTCTACACATCTGGACAACCACTTTTATCTGAGGAAACACTGGAGAGTTTTGCTCTAGTTGATGCAAGGACACTTGGTCGAGTTTTCTCCCAAGTAAAGCCCACAGCCTGCCTTTTAGACCCAATTCCCACGTCACTCTTAAAGTCACTTTATGGGTTCTTTGAGGAGCAGATTTTATATATTGTCAATTGCTCTCTTCAGACGGGTGTTTTCCCTGCTGCCTCTAGAACGGCGGTGGTGAGGCCCCTTTTGAAGAGGAGCAACTTGGATCCAAACATTTTTAATAACTACCGACCTGTATCCAACTTACCATTTTTAAGTAAGATTTTAGAAAAACTGTTTTTTAACCAAGTAAATTACTTTTTAAATACAAACAATATTTTAGAGAATTATCAATCTGGTTTTAGAAAGAACCACAGTCCTGAGACAGCCCTTTTAAATATCGTCAATGATTTCAGGTGTAACGCAGACTCTCAGAAGCTGACAGTCTTGGTGCTACTGGATCAAAGCGCTGCTTTTGATACAGTAGATCACCATATTTTATTAAATAGACTCAGAAACCTGGTGGGCCTGTCAGGTACTGTTTTTAACTGGTTTCGTTCTTATCTCACAGATCAATGTTTCTTTGTAAGTATGGATACGTGCTCCTCCAGAATGCATGAAATTAGATGTGGGGTCCCCCAAGGGTCAATTTTAGGTCCAGTTCTTTTTAATCTGTACATGCTTCCCTTGGGGGACGTCATAAGGAAACACGGCATCAGCTTCCACAGCTATGCTGATGATACACAAATGTACATTTCCGTGTCTCCTGATGACACAGCGCCAGTTGATGCCCTTTTAAACTGTATTTTAGATATCAAATCATGGATGGCAGAGAATTTCCTACAGCTTAACCAGGACAAAACTGAGGTTTTAGTTATTGGTCCTGAAGGCCGGAGAGAGGAACTTTTACCAAAACGTTGGGATTTTAAACCCTCGCAATTTGTAAAGAATCTGGGCGTTGTTTTTGATTCTGAGCTCACCTTTGTTCCACATATAAAAAATATTACAAAGATAGGTTTTTATCATCTAAAGAAAATAGCCAGAATACGCCCGTTCCTCTCTCAGGCCAACACGGAGGTGCTAATGCATGCTTTTATTTCTTGTAGACTAGATTATTGCAATGCCCTGCTCTCTGGTCTTCCCAAAAAGAGTGTTTACAGTCTACAAATACTACAAAACTCAGTCGCACGTGTGCTGACTAGGACCAGAGGAAGGGAACACATTACACCGCTTTTAAAGTTGCTGCTTTGGCTCTCCGTCCGCTTCAGGATTGATTTTAAGGTTCTCTTATTAGTTTTTAAATGTCTCAACGGTCTTGGCCCATCTTATCTAACTGACCTGCTTTCATCATATCCTAGGTCTTCTGGCACTGGCCTGTTAACTGTTCCCCAAGTCAAAAAAAAACCCATGGTGAGGCTGCTTTCAGCCATTACGGCCCTACTCGGTGGAACAGCCTGCCAGAGAGCCTCAGGGCCGCAGAGACTGTTGATATTTTTAAGGGGAGGCTCAAGACGTACCTTTTTAACCTGCCGTTTAACTGACTTCTTTTACTCTTCTCTCTCTTACTCCACTAATTTTATGCCGTTTTACTATTTTTATGCCTTTTATTACCTTCAATTGATTTTTATACTTTTATAATGGTTACCCATTTTTATGCCACTGTTTCACACTTTATTTTTATGTATTTGGTTTATTTCTCATTATGATTATTCTCCCTTTTATACTTTTAGTGCCAGTGTTTCCTCATGGGGGGCCCTTCACGGTGGGAGCTACGCCTGGTCTGCCCATTGGGGCGCTGCAGGCCATGGTGCCCCCTTGTGTGGACGGCTCCCCATCGTAGCCTTTCCTCATCAGATTCTTCAGTGCCAGGCCGTGTTATCTAATGTCTGTGTGAATATGGGGGTGGGCGTTTGTCTGTGTGCGTTGGTGGGGAGGGGTGGGTCCGTATGGGGTGGGGGGAGGGGCAGTGGAGCTTTTTATTTTTTCTCATTGTTATTATTATGATTGTTGTTCTTCTTATCATTATTATTACCTTTCTTTGTTTTGTTTTGTTTTATTTTGTTAAGCACTGTGGGTTGCACATGTTGTGTATGAGCAGTGCTATATAAATAAAGTTTATTGTTATTATTATTATTATAGAAACATGAAGACACATCAAAGAGTAACATGAGGTTGTTGTTGTGACACTGGACGGTAGAGAGTCTGAATCCCTGTCCCAGGCGCAAATCCTCATGGAGGCTTCTGAGGAGGTCAAAGATGGCCAATCCGTCAATCCCAGCTCCATAACCGGGGTCTATGGAAGGAAGCCGCGAGCATTGCGCACTGATCCAGGAGAGCTTTCACCTGGCTTGATGGATCCGTGTCTTCTCATCCTGGATGGCTTTTAGTGCGACCCATGAAGCCTGGACACACGTGTTGTGGATTGGTTGAACGCTGAAGGCTTAGTGACTCATCTTGGATGACGCAATCCTACTTTGGTGCAAGGGGGCCCAGACAGCAACATCATCAAGAGCCAGTAATGGACTCCATAGTGTAGCACTCGTTCGCTCGCCCTCCCTCTCCCATTTTATTCTGTAGTGTCAGATTCTGAAGTCGACGTTTCACTTTGATTTTCAGAGTGATGACACCCTGGAAAAACTCTCCATCATTATAAACTCTCCATCATTTATTCTCTATTCAGGTTGATTGACTGCAGTTTGTCAGAGCTCAGCTGTGATTGGCTGCTCTCAGCTCTGAAGTCCAACCCCTCCCACCTCAGAGAGCTGGACCTGAATATGAACCCCCTGAAGGAGTCATCAGTGAAGCCACTGATGGATCTTGTCTACAGCAGTGACCATCAACTGGAGAGTGTGAGGTTAGTACTGGTTTGGAACCATTGGATGATGGTTCCAGCACCAAAGCCAGTTGATCCCACAGCAGAGGTCCAGTGTTCCCAGTCACAGTGTGAGAGGAGGATGGTGACGTCCAGCTGCTCCTCATTCATCCAACATCTGCTGCCAAACTGCTTCTTCTCTCAGTTCACCACTCAATTATTGATCAGTTCATCTTCATCAGGCCTCAGTATCAGTCCAACACTCCATGGTCACATGACCTTCTGATGTTCCACACTTGACATGTGACTGAGAGTCTGCTTCTTCTCACCAGTCACTCCATCATCTTCATCAACAGTCAACGTCTCTGTGATGATGCGTTCAAGGACCGTGAGTCCTGACTCCTGCTGTCTCTTCTTATCTTTGCAGGTGGTGGTGAGGATGAGGAGAGTGAAGAGGAGCGCTCCATCTACTGGTGGCTGACAGAACTACAACCAGTGGAGCCAAACAGCAAGCTGCATGCACCAACACTGTGTGGGTGTGTCACGACCTTTGACCCCAGTGCAGCCTGGTGGCTGGCGGACTGCTTCTCCCTACAAGCTGCTGTGGTTACTGGGAGAGACGTCCCAGAAGCCACTGGTGGAGCTGAATCCTCAGTGGAAGAAGCAGGACTTGGAGCAGCTGCTCAGTGAAGGTAGCAGCAACACAACCACTGCTTCTGCTCTCATCATCCACGGCTGGAACATCTCAGCATGAAGGTTCCACACATCAACAACACACTGCTCTGCTCTCACTTCAGACTTCTATAACATCTTCATTTTGGAGGTGAAAAATACTTTTCAAGAGACTTTATTTCTGCTTCATGATCTTAAATAAGGAAATCATGTGGAAAAGATAAAGTGATTCACAACACCTGTGATGGGAACTCAAATCATTATTGAATTATAAGTAAGACAAAAGAAGTTTCCCTCAAAATAATTCATGGTTTTGATGCTTGCCAGATGTTTGTGTGGAGATTTCAGAAGGACGTCAATGAATCAGAAGGAAACCAGATCATTTATTTTATGTGATTATGTTATATCATCCAAACTTTGTTACAAGCTCAAACTATAATTATATTTCAATGATTCAATATTCTGACAATAAAAGCCATCACAACCTCTGACCTGTGTAACCTTGACCTCAACTGACGTTTCATTTCTGCTGCTTTAACACTTTGATTATATATCTCCTGAAGTCCTGCCATGGGGATTCTCCATATCTGAATAACTTGTGTACTCAAACCTTCTGTAGGCCATACCCACTTCTCCACTAGGTCTCAACATAAACCACATGAATCAATGAAAATAAATCTCACTTTTACAAACAAATCCAATTCAGTTCAAATATAATTTAAATAAAATAAATGTTACATTATAATTAATCACCAACAGATAAATCAATGCTGGATATGAGGTGGTTTGCCCTCTCTGGGTCGGTGGGGAGGCCCTGCCTCAGGGGGAGGAGTTCCAGCATCTCGGGGTCTTGTTTAGGACGCCTCCCTGGGGAGGTGTTCCAGGCATGTCCCACCAGGAGGAGACCCTGCTGGAGGGACCAGGTCTCTGGGCTGGACTGGGAAGCCTTGGGGTCCCACTGGAGGAGCTGGAGGAGGTGACTGGGTCCAGGGAAGTCTGGGGGTCTCTGCTGAGGCTGCTGCCCCCGAGACCTGACTCCAGATACGGCAGTAGAAGATGGATGGATGGATGGATGGATGGATGGATGGATGGATGGATGGATGGATGCCAGGTGATAGAACATTTCATAAAAACAGACTCTGCATTATAACTTCTGTTACACTCGAAATAACTCACTCCAATATAACTGCACTCGTCCTTCTCTCACATTACATTGGATCACAATGACCAAACAACACAACAAAGACAATGATCCAACTGGACTGCCACGTCCAGACTCAGTGTAGGTCTGTAGGCCTCTTGGACCTTCATGTGAACCACTGCGTGTTGACTGGAGGTGAAACATGACTGACTGCTGTCCTCCTACCTGGACAATGCAATCTCACTTTCAATCTCACAGCCACTAAAAAACCTGATTGTGATTGAGAGGTCCTCAGCAGCCAATCACTGTTGGGAGTCCAGCCTTCAAACACTCCTCCTGAATCCACAGTCACATCTGTGAGCATCTGGAACTTTGGCCCTGATCCTCCACACCACACAACTTGGGATGACAGCGCCACCTACCTGGATCCTTTCAGCAGCCAGTCCATGCTCTGACCCGTTTCCACTGTGGCCTGTTGTGTCATCTGGACCGGAGTCTGGATCATCAGTGTCCAGGTTCATGGAATCTGTCAGAGTGCCGTCATCCTGTGATGTAATGATAGAGAATCACTCTATTTATACTAATGTGCAGAACCACTAGAGTGTCATTTCTTCACTGCTGTCAGCAACAAGCATTTGGTGTCACACTGGTGTACAACACTTATGGGCTAATTAATAAGAAATTACATATTTATGAATCACCCGCAATGCCCAGATTGTTGCTGCTTATCTGCTGATATGAGCCGTCAACTGTTGCAATATAGAACCACGGGCAGGAAATTACAATTAGTGTAGAGTGTATTATAATTTAAAAGTTTACTAACGGTAGTTCTTTGAAGAATTTAGCAGGGATGGAACAGCCTAACGTGACGACGTCACTTGTAAAACGGTAGGAGCTCAACCTGCTGTCACGGTGAAAACTCTGTGTTACGTCCCGTCTCGGGGGACCGAGACGCAACGTGTGGGACACCTTCCCCCACTCCCAAGCCTCATTAATTTCTCACGGCAGTTGGCGGTTTTTAACAAAAACATTTATTGATCAGTAAATAAAATAAACAAAACAACTTAACCGGTGGGCAGCAAAGGCTTCAGGGTGGGCCCAGGCCAAAATAATAAACCAAACTCCAACTAGCTCGCCTTAAGAACTAACTAAAGAAAGAAAGAGAAGCCAAATACAGAAAGGCTAACCTCCCTACATACTTAATAAACAGGAGAAAAGAGGGGACAAAGAAAATGGCAGCCCACCCCTACGGCTGCGTGCTCTAACACCATTTCAGAAGTGACTAACTGCAGACTTGGGAGCGGAGGAGGGATGACCGTCAGGCTGGCTCGACTGCTTCTCCTTCTCAGCCGTGGCGCGTCCAATCAGCAGCCGACATCCAGGACCGCACCTGCAAGGCGTCATCCACTCTCACACACACACACACACAGACACAAACATAGAGGCACCTAGACCCACCCGTGGGTCATAACACCCCCTCCCTTAAGAACCAAACCCTATTAACATACCTACAAACAAAACTAAACAAGAAAACCCTCAGTTCCCCCGAAATAAGAATTTCGCAGCTAGTCCACATGTACATGTGATAATGCATCTGCCAACACAATATCAAGATCCCTAGATAGTAAGTTTGATAGATGGATAGAAATAGATAAGTTAGTTAAAGTTACACACACACAAACACACACACACATGCACATATATGTACATATGTATATATATATGCATTATATATTTTTTTTTATTAATGTCTTTCAATGAACTCCAAAACATACATGGTCAAAATCCATATTATAATTATGTTGTTGTTTTTTTTAAATGCTCATACAAAACAAGAAAAGTGGAGGGTGAGGAGTCTGAATTGGGTTCAGTGAAGGTCACATCCACTTGTAGCGCATTATTTCCGGCAGCAACCTTCTCGTTTTTCGTCCACTAACTCACTCACTCAACCGATTGGCTTAGACCTTCCCCGAGGTGATTGGTGGAGTGACGAGCAACCAGCACGTGACCTCTACGATGAGCTTCCTCCCACGGACGTGCCATAGGAGGACACGGATTAAATAGTATGGCTTGTCCACCAGAAGGCTGTATTATGGTGTACATAATATAAAACTTCGGCCCAGTTCTGCTTGTATTGCAATGTATTGGTTGGTGTTCCTGAAGTTTCATTTTTCGTCCCTTTTTATTTTTTTTACATCCATGTTTGTGATGAAATAGTATTGTTAATCGCTAGCTCGCATTGCATGCTGGGAAAAAGCGTCACTCAAGGAAGTTTTGGCTTCGCTGACACGGTCCTGAAGGGAAGTGGGTTTTAGTGCACTGGAACGGGATGAATGTGTTCAATCAAGCAGTACAAACCTGATTAATTGTCTTAATACTTCACTTCGAATGGCCATATTGTTTAGGATTAGAATTAGATGACAACTTCTTCACAATATTTGCAACTATTCAATTTGACCAGCAGGTGTCAGTAGAAGACGAAATTTCATGTTGACCATTTCCTAATGGAAGTGCTCTCTACGTTGGATTTTTCTCATAATTATTTGAAGTGTAGGCCTGTATCTGCACACAATTTGCAATTCGTCCCAGCGCCCTGAGCTGTAAATTTGGACGGTGTAAAAGGAAAATGGCCAGCTGCAGCAGAAAAGTGGACCCATATATATATATATGTGTGTGTGTATATATATATATATATATATATGTATATATATATATATATATATATATATATGTATATATATACATATACATTTATATATATATATATACATATACATTTATATATATATATATATATGTATATATCTGCAATTCATATTTTAACGGTTTATATAGACCCCTCAGGCTCCATTCAAAATGGGGGTTATTGTAGGAGAGTTGCAGTCAACTGAGATTTGGAGAGAGTTTGGATTACTAGATTTTGGATAGTGTTTATAGTTTGGAGTGTTTGAGACTAGATAGCGTTTACTTTGGAGATAGTTTTGAGAGCTTAGGGAGAGAGTGAGGAGAGGAGAGGTGATAGGATGGAGCCCCCTGTCCTGTCCATCAATGTCCATGTTACACAAGCATCTATGCCAGGGGTGCCCATTACGTCCATCGCGATCTACTGGTCAATTGCGAAGGGAGTTTGGGTGATCGCATGGAGAGAGAGAGAGAGAGAGAGAGATCCGCGTCAATTACAGCAGGTAGAATCGTTCAGGCAGGATTAGAAAACACGGTGGATCTGGTTGATTTTGGTCATAATGTACAATGTGCTGGATTTTGTTCTTATATGTGCTGTGCTTTACAGTGAAACGTAAATGTGACGTATCGGCTTCGGCACTATTCAGATCAAATAAAGACCAGACAGGGACAGGAAAAAGAGTTTCGCTGTTGTTTTACACGCAAAACTACCGGGGTTGTCGCGTGAGCTTGCAATCCTGGCGTAAACTGATGGAGACGCCTTGCTCGGAAAATGCGCTTCAAAGTGCGCACGCACTGCAGACGCGCCGGAGATCCTGGGAGATGCTGCTGGCAAAACGTCTGCATCACACACACACACACACACACACACACACACACACACACACACACACCAATTATCCCTAACCTATGCGCTGGAAAACACAAAAATATACAGCAAAACATCTTAACGTAAACACACTTTTATTGATAAAATCAAACATAGGCAGATATAACCTAAACAATTTTAAACCATGAGTTTTCTGTGCAATGATGAGCATAAATGCATATGGGAACATGTTGACCCATTTAATCCTTTCTTTCTTTATCATTGGACTACAAATATATTTCTGAATGACTTTTCCTGTTTTATAGGAGGTGGATCTTTTTGACTTGCTCATTTTAAAAGTAGCTTGCATGTTGAAAAAGTGTGAACACCCCTGATCTATGCCCTTTTCCAAGTCCCACAATCACTTTCACTGTCATCTGCCTGATTACACCCATGCCATTTTCAGAAAAAAATTGCACAAACAGAATACATTCAAAAAATGTATCATACACATAGTTATCAAGTCAAGTTATTTATTTATTGTCATTGTTGAACAAAGTTAACAACAAAATTTGTTTGGAGCATCCCCATAACCACTGGCATCAGTACCCATAAAAATAATCATAAATAAGTGAGAAAAAAAACCCAAAAATATATATATAATTTATGTACAGAAATTATTTGGTCATTCATTTCTTGCAATTCATAGTCATTCCCAACAGACATAACAGACACAAAAATTCAATGCATCACACGTGGTTGAGACACAGCTTGCCTGTGATTGTACATTTGGCCAGTAGGTGGTTTTGTGTGCACATGAAGCTTCGAGAAATGAACCGTTTCTCGAACCAGTTGGCTCAAATGGTTCAATGCCTCATGAGGCTTCACCTCACCATCACTAGTCGTGACACACAGCTTGCTGTTTGGCTCCACTTGTTGTAGTTCTGTCAGCCACCACTAGATGGAGCGCTCCTCTTCACTCTCCTCCTCATCCTCCCTCACCTCCACCTGTACTGACCTCACACTCTCCAGTTGATAGTCTCTGCTGTGGACAAGATCCATTAGTGGCTTCACTCCTGAATCCTGCAGCTGGTTCCCATCCAGGTCCAGGTGTCTGAGGTGGGAGGGGTTGGACTTCAGAGCTGAGAGCAGCCAATCACAGCTGAGGTCTGACAAACTGCAGCACCACAACCTGAATAGAGAATAAATTATGGAGAGTTTATAATGATGGAGAGTTTTTCCAGGGTGTCATCACTCTGAACATCAAAGTGAAATGTCCACTTCAGAATCTGCAATCTGCAAGCTGACCACTAGATGGGAGGATTTTACACACTGTACCTTTAAACCCAGTTTCATTCATTTCAAACACAAACCAGTGACTGCAAATTGAATTTCCAACAGCAGTCAAGTGAAAATCATGACAACAATAACAAGAGTGATAGAAGTTGTAGAGTGAAGAGGGTGAACTGACCTCAGAGTCTCCAGTTTACAGTCTGGACTCTGCAGAAAACCACTCAGCACCTTCACTGTTGAATCCAGAAGGCAGTTCCAACTCAGCTCCAGGTGTCTGAGTTGGGAGGGGTTGGACTTCAGAGCTGAGAGCAGCCAATCACAGCTGAGCTCTGACATCCTGCAGCCCTCCAACCTGAATAGAGAAGAAATGATGGAGAGTTTAGAATCAAAGTCAAATGTCGACTTTAGAATCTGACACTCAACAAAGGAGAGAGGGTGAGTGAATGAGCGCTGCAATCTGAAATCTGACCACCAGATGGCAGGATTTTACACTCTGTACCTTTAAACCAGGGGTGCTCACACCTTTTCAACATGCAAGCTACTTTTAAAATGACCAAGTCAAAAAGATCTACCTACTATACAATCGGTGTGTGTGTGTGTGTGTGTGTGTGTGTGTGTGTGTGTGTGGGGAACGCAGATGTTTTGCTAGCAGCATCTCCCAGGATGTCCAGTGCTTCTGCTGTGCGTGATTTTGAAGCGTATTTTGCGAGCGAGGCGTCTCCGTCAGTTTACGCCAGGATTGCAAGCTCACGCAACAACCCCGGTAGTTTGGCGTGTAGTTAAAGAAAACAACAGCCAAACTCTTTTTGCTGTCCCTGTCTGCTCTCAAACAGAATGCAGGTATCTGAAGTATACCTTGATTTTGTTCATTATAGTTGCAGATTTAAAATGAAACCTGCTTTATATCTCCTTTATTTGATCTGAGCAGTGCAGAAGCCGATTCATCACATTTACCTTTGACTGTAAAACACAGCACATATAGAAACAAACTCCAGCACATCGTACATTATGACCAAGATCAACCACAACCACCGTGTTTTCTAATGACTGAGAGAGCGGTTCGTCTCTCTACCCCACCCCCCCACCCCCTCGACCTAATGGGCACCCCTGCTTCAAACCCAGTTTCACTCATTTCAAACACAAACCAGTGTCTGCAAATTGAATTTCCAACAACAGTCAAGTGCAAATCATGACGACAACAACAAGAGTGATAGAAGTTGTAGAGTGAAGAGGGTGAACTGACCTCACACTCTCCAGTTTACAGTCTGGACTCTGCAGAAAACCACTCAGCTCCTTCACTGATGAATCCTGCAGCAAGTTCTCACTCAGGTTCAGGTGTCTGAGGTGGGAGGGGTTGGACTTCGGAGCTGAGAGCAGCCAATCACAGCTGAGCTTTGACAACCTGCAATACTCCAACCTGAATAGAGCATAAATGATGGAGAGTTTATCATGATGGAGAGTTTTTCCAGGTGTCATCACTCTGAAAATCAAAGTGAAATGTCGACTTCAGAATCTGCAACAACACTTATATCAGTAGACTCATCAAGTTGCAAGGCAAATTTCTTACTGATAGGGATCTTGTCCAAAACCACACTTTCGATGTCTGCAGACATCTCATTAATACGTCTGGAGATTGTGTTATCTGAGAGAGGGACTTTGCCTATTTCTTTAGCTGCTTCGGGTCCGAGCGTCTCATTTACAATGGCTTTGCAGGCGGGAAGTATTAATTGCTCTGCCACAGTGTGGGACTTTTTTGATTTAGCCACAAGTTCAGCGTAGTGTTGCCACCCGTCCCGTTTTTCCCAGAATTGTTCTCTTTTTTCACCACCTGTCCCAGGAAAAATAAAATCTCTCCCGGGACACAATTTGTCCCGTTTTTAAGGGAAAATGACAAAACCTCATTTGATTTCTGCCTGTGGTCTACTCCCGTAAAATACGCGATTGTCCCGTACTTGGCAACTAAAACACCTGTCCCGTAATGAACTGATACAGGACGCACTTCACTTTGTGTCCCGTATATTTCGGTGATCCCCCCAGTCGACAGACTTGAGACCCCCCCCCCCCCCCCCAGAGGTCCCGGATTTGTAACTCTGGTAGGTGGCAACCCTAGTTCAGCGACGTGGTAGCTAGCTTTAAGGGCTCTCTCGTTTACTTTTGCGGTTTTTCTCATGAAAGTTGCCTGTTTCTCCGTGTGTTCACGCAGGCGAACAAAATACTCCACATTTTTCTTTTGAACTGAGGGCTGTTTCGTTTGGAGATGGCGTTTAAGCTTACTTGGGACCATAGCACTGTTGGAGAGCTTTTCACCACATACCAAGCACAACGGAGTCGGTGCCGTTGCATCTCCGGTAAAAGTAAATCCAAATGAAAGATAGCTTTCATTGTATTGCCTCACGCCAGAAACTTTGCTCGACGTCACCGTCTTTGCCTCCACTCATACTAGGGCCTTCATCTGGGTCCGGATTTTGTCCAGGGTCCAGTTCAGAGTCAGCATTTTTCCTCTTCAAAAACTTATCCATCACTTTCAACCGTCGTCCCGCTATCCACAATCCACACACCTGTCGCTGCATCCATGCGTCACTAATTCGCTTGTCTCCAAGCGCAAGGCAATTAGCTACCTGCTGCTGCCACCTACTGGTATGGAAGAGTACTACATGATTACTCTGCCAGGCGCTAGACTGCACAGGCACACAAAGGGGATAATTTCCCACGGCACACCTGACAATATCTCGCGGCACACAAACACTGGTTTACAGGAACGGGTGCGTATCAGAAAACGCTGGCAGTGTGTTTCCCGTGTCTTACTTCCGGTATAAAGTTCGCTTCAAAATTACAACAGAAATACTACCGAAAGATGCCAGTAGGTGGCAACGACGCTCTATAAATGCTTCTCTTAATGCAACAAATAAATGAAATGACTTTCATACTTACACCAACTGCTCTTAACCTATTTATTAAACAATTTAGACTTAAAGGCTTCTTTGTTGTTTCACCTTAACAGAACACTAATAATAATAATAATAATAATAATAATAATAATAATAATAATAATAATAATAATAATAATATTAAGAAATTGCCATTTACAAAACGTGCACATTTCTTTTAAACTTAAGTGTAGTTGTTTTCCATATCTATTGACGCAAATGACGTTAACCTTGCAATGAACGCAGCAACACTTGTACCTAATAACACTAATGATACAACAAATACACGTCAAAATGGTTGCAGTGAAAATGGACGCTTTTAATCATATATGTTTTGGCTCTTGCCAAGTAAAATTTCAGGAATTATTCTTTGTTTGTTTAGAATGTCGGACATGTATTCAGCGCTTTGTGATGAAGAGCTGGATGCCGTCATTGCAGAAATCCAACTCAGTCACCCAAACACAGGGTACAGAATGATGAGAGCATTCCTTCATGCCAGGGGATTACGAGTGCAAAGTAAGTTTGATATGAAGTTGATCCCCACATGAATGTATTCAGTAATCTGTATTGTGCATCAGTTTAACCGAAACAAACAAATATAATTAGCTTTATTTGTATAACGCTTTCCGTACAAAATGTAGCTAAAAGTGCTTACATGGATGATTAAAAAAAGAATGGCGGTATATTTAAAAAAAGAAAGGGGGGGTATTTAATAAATGAAATCATACCTTTTGTCAGCATTATCTGTGTTAACACGGATTTGTGCCTTTAATATTTTATGTAGTTTGTCTTTCTTTTTTTTTTGCTGTTGTTGTAGTTCAAAGAGTACGTGATTCCTTAAGAAGAGTGGACCCAATTGGGACTGAAGTGCGAGCCTTGGCCAATCGCACACTAAGACGGAGGCAGTATTCTGTTCCTGCACCAAATGCAATGTGGCACATAGATGGAAACCACAAATTAATACGGTATTTTTCAAAACTGTTTTTAAATACTTGAACAAATGAAACATTGAGATTTTCTACCCACTCCAAATCTTTTCATCTTTGTACCATACCTTTTTTGTGTCAAATAAGCTGTGCATGAACCTTTTTCAATTAGCTATCTGATGCCTTATATATTTTAGATTTCTCTTTCCATCTTCTCTCCCTTTTTTACAGAAAGCTGGAGATTTGTCATTCACGGTGGAATAGATGGCTTTAGCCGTTTAATTGTTTATCTGTCTGCTGCAATAAACAACCGAGCATCCACAGTGTTGGAAACAGGGGCGGTCCTAGAATTTTTTTCTTGGGGGGGCAAGCTCGGGGCACAGACGGGTGGCACACCGGAATGACATTTGTTTAGTTTTTTTAAATGCCCTATGCCTTAGGTAATAACAAATGGTAGGCGGAGGTATGAATAATAGAACTATTTTATTTACCCAAATAATGCACAAAACAGTGTATCATCCAGCATTTAGTAATCTTATCTGACTGAGTAAAATGCTTTTTGTTTGTTTGAGTGGGTTGATCTGTGCTCCGGGAGAGTATACTGGTGTATCTAGTACTAGTAACCTAGTATTAGTTTCAGCAAGATAAACAAGTGTTTCATAGGTATCTATGTATCTTTGTTAACTTATAGAGATGGAAACCAACAACTGAGTTTAGTTATGATTTTTTTTTTTTTTTTTAATTCATAACAGGTACAAAGTGCATACACATGAAAAATCCCTTTGTGAGAATTATATTCAAGTTACCAAAGTTTGACTTATATTACAAGTACACAGTTTATATGTATTATTTACAAACAGGATTATGACAGCTGAATACGCTTGTTTTGGTGTTGACTACCTGCAGAATGCTGAATTGCAGATGATGGGCCCTCAACCTCATCATTGGGGAAAGTTCCTGGGAAAAGTTGTATAAATTACTCATAATGTCAATACAAGTATAACATCAACTCAACTTTTAATACTTATTCAAATGTTATCGATTTTAAAGACACCCTGCTTCCTTTCTTGACATTGTGGACATATCCTATTCACTTCATTTAAGCGTCTTATGTTATAGGCCCCTTGTCTATCCATTAGCTCATAAAACAACAACCACACTTCCATTCAGCACCAATAAAGAGCATTAAAATAGACATAAAGTAATAAAACAGAATGTAATTAGATTAAATTAATATTGCCCATTCCACAGTCCAGAACAAAGCAGAGGTGGTGTGCGACTTTGAGTGTGACTGATTCAGGATGCAGTGACTGTAGTGATGGTGAGGTGAAGCCTCATGAGGCATTGAACCACTTGAGCCAACTGGTTCGAGAAACGGTTCATTTCTCGAAGTTTCATGTGCACACGAAACCACCTACTGGCCAAATGTACAATCACAGGCAAGCTGTGTCTGAACCACTTGTGATGCATTGAATTTTTGTGTCTGTTATGTCTGTTGGGAATGACTATGAATTGCAAAAAATGAATGACCAAATAATTTCTGTACATAAATTATATATATATTTTTGTTTTTTTTTTCTCACTTATTTATGATTATTTTTATGGGTACTGATGCCAGTGGTTATGGGGATGCTCCAAACAAATTTTGTTGTTAACTTTGTTCAACAATGACAATAAATAAATAACTTGACTTGATAACTATGTGTATGATACATTTTTTGAATGTATTCTGTTTGTGCAATTTTTTTCTGAAAATGGCATGGGTGTAATCAGGCAGATGACAGTGAAAGTGATTGTGGGACTTGGAAAAGGGCATAGATCAGGGGTGCTCACACTTTTTCAACATGCAAGCTACTTTTAAAATGAGCAAGTCAAAAAGATCCACCTACTATAAAACAGGAAAACATATTAATTCAGAAATATATTTGTAGTCCAATGATAAAGAAAGAAAGAGGATTAAATGGGTCAACATGTTCCCATGTGCATTTATGCTCATCATTGCACAGAAAACTCATGGTTTAAAATTGTTTAGGTTATATCTGCCTATGTTTGATTTTATCAATAAAAGTGTGTTTACGTTAAGATGTTTTGCTGTATATTTTTGTGTTTTCCAGCGCATAGGTTAGGGATAATTGGTGTGTGTGTGTGTGTGTGTGTGTGTGTGTGTGTGTGTGTGTGTGTGATGCAGACGTTTTGCCAGCAGCATCTCCCAGGATCTTCGGCGCGTCTGCAGTGCGTGCGCATTTTGAAGCGCATTTTCCGAGCGAGGCGTCTCCATCAGTTTACGCCAGGATTGCAAGCTCACGCGACAACCCCGGTAGTTTTGCATGTAAAACAACAGCGAAACTCTTTTTCCTGTCCCTGTCTGGTCTTTATTTGATCTGAATAGTGCCAAAGCCGATACGTCACATTTACCCTGGACACCCTTGTCCAGGGTGTCCCCTGCCTTCGCCCCAAGACAGCTGGGAGAGGCTCCAGCAGACTCCCGTGACCCTGAGTTCGGGACTAAGCGGGTATGGAAAATTAATGAATGAATGAATGAATGTAAAGCACAGCACATTTAAGAACAAAATCCAGCACATCGTACATTATGACCAAAATCAACCAGATCCACCGTGTTTTCTAATCCTGCCTGAACGATTCTACCTGCTGTAATTGACGCGGATCTCTCTCTCTCTCTCTCTCTCTCTCTCTCTCTCTCTCCCTCTCTCTCTCCATGCGATCGACCCAATCTCCCTTCGCAATTGACCAGTAGATCGTGATGGACGTAATGGGCACCCCTGGCATAGATGCTTGTGTAACATGGACATTGATGTACAGGACAGGGGGCTCCATCCTATCACCTCTCCTCTCCTCACTCTCTCCCTAAGCTCTCAAAACTATCTCCAAACTAAACGCTATCTAGTCTCAAACACTCCAAACTATAAACACTATCCAAAATCTAGTAATCCAAACTCTCTCCAAATCTCAGTTGACTGCAACTCTCCTACAATAACAATAACAACCCCATTTTGAATGGAGCCTGAGGGGTCTATATAAACCGTTAAAATATGAATTGCATATATATATATATATATATATATATATATATATATATGTATATATATATATATATATATATATATATATATATATATATATATATATATATATATATATATATATATATGTATCCACTGAGACTTACCGTCTGTAATGTGTCTTCCACAGGTCCGGTACGGGTCATGACTACGAGGAGTACGACGACGAGTACTTGCTCTTCCAGCAGCTTCTCAACGACACCGCCAACACCTCTGAGCCGGGTTACGTGGTCAGCGACCCGGTCCAGCTGTGTCCCAGGACCGGCGTCAACCACTTTGGCGCCAGGATCATCCCAGTCTTCTACTACGTCAACTTCCTGCTCAGCTACCTCGGCAACGGCTTGGTGCTCTTTGTCATCTACAAGTATGAAGCTCAACACCGCCACCAACGTCTTCCTCCTGAACCTGGTCCTGTCCAATGTCCTCTTCACCTCCAGCCTCCCCTTCTGGGCCACCTACCACCTCTCGGAGTGGATCTTCGGCGAGGCGCTGTGCAAGCTGGTCAGCGGCGCCTACTCTGTTGGCTTCTGCTACCTGACCGTGGTGCACGCGGTCCCGGCCGCCAAGAGCAGGAGGAGGGCGAACGCCGTGGCGGGAACGCTGACGGTCTGGCTGGTCAGCGTGGCGGCCAGCGCCAAGGAGTTTGTCCTGCAGACGGTGTGGGAGAGTCCGTTCGACGGGCTGATGTGCGAGGAGGCCGGGTACCCCGAGAGCACCGTGCTACCAGCAGTTCCTGCTCTTCTTCCTGCTCCTGCTCTTCATGGTGATGTACTGCTACACCGGCATCACCGTCCGCGTCCTGTCCACTCGGCTGAAGAACAAGTGCCGCACCGTCAAGCTCATCTTTGTCACCGTTTTCACCTTTTTCCTCTGCTGGACGTCCTACAACGTGATAGTCTTCCTGCGCGCCCTCGAGCTCTCCGGCCCCAGCCGGGGGGCGGCTCATCGTGTGCCGCCTCGGAGGCCACGGACTATGCGCTGTACGTGACGCAGAACGTGGCCTACGTGTACTGTTGCGTCAGTCCCGTGTTTTACACGTTTGTGGGCAAGAAGTTCCAGAGCCACTTGAGAAAGCTGCTGGCCAGGAAGCTGCCGTGCCTCCACAAGCACATGAGCCTCAGCAGCCAGAGCAGCAGGACCACGTCCCAGAGGACCGCACACTCTGTCTACTAGTGCCCGTCTCACACACACACACACACACACACACACACACACACACACACACACACACACAGCCAGTTGTTCCCACCTAGACAGTAAGCGCTGTATATCTAGAAAAACATACTAGCAGTTCATGGACTAAGTCTCAATCCAGGGTCTGCATCCTTGGAAGGAAGCCTCCATTGTCTGAAGGAAGCGTCCTCCGTCTGAAGGAAGCGTCCTCCGTCCGAAGGATGCGTCCTCCGTCTGAATGAAGCGTCCTCCGTCTGAAGGAAGCGTCCTCCCAAGGACCCGGCCCAGAAGGACCGACCCAAACCCCGCCTCCCCGATAACCTCACGGGACGGTCTAGCCTTGGGCGTACTTCCTGGTTGCGTCACCGCCGTTCCCTCCTGCTGGCCAACCCCGGAAGTGTGGTTTTCATAGCATCAAGCTCACCATTGGTTGGTTGGATGTTCAAATCAGTAAAAACCCTGCGTTAAAAACTGAAGATTTGATGTGAAATTTCAATACTTAAATTTATACGCGGTGTCTTTGCGCTAATGGCGCTAATTTCAGCTGACTTCCCAGGATCCCAGGATGCTTTGCAGCAGCAGCACGCAAAGCATCCTGGGATACAGAAGGAGGTGAAGGATAGTCGTGGTTTAGCCTTGGTGCTAACAGTAGGGAGCATTTGGAGCGTCGTTCTGACTATTGGGAATTGGGAGGAGCCTTCAGCGCAGTGCGGTGATGCAACTTCCTTTCAAATTGCAGCCTTCCAAGGATGCAGCGCCTGAACTGAGACACAGCCATGGATTGCTGGTGACGTACGGGGTCACGTGACCCGTTCACTGACCAGTGAACATGGCGCGGGGATGTGTGTGAAAAGTACACAATTATTCTTTGGGTTTTGAACTCAACGGTTTGTTGTGTTGTGTAAACCTTGTCAGCAGTGAGTTGTATCAACTATTATCAACTACTACAAATAGATCAATAAATACACACATTTTATGGACTGAAATGTGTTTTTCTGATGTGGGCTGTTTGTCCTGGTGTGTTTCCAGAGAAGATGTTTGTTTATAATAACATGATTATTAATATAAAGCTGTTTAATCATTTGGCTGACCTACTCATAGAGAAAAGGCATTGTTGCAGGAGTCACACAAAGAGCTCAAGAAGGAACAAAGGGAAGAACATCCCTCACTAACTGGTGACCCTGGGGGAGCAGAGGGTGACCCTGGAGACCAGAAGGTGACCCTGGGGGACCAGTGGGTGACCAGAGGGTGACCCTGGGGGACCGGATCACCCTGGGGGAGCAGAGGGTGACCATGGGGGACCAGAGGATGGACAGAGAGCTAACTGACTTTGCGACCACCATAAGACTTTATAACCCGGTCATTTACAGGGGGGAGAACTCATGATCCATCGGAGGCACGGGGGGGAGGAGCCTGTGACCTCAGGCATGTTGTGCACTGTATTATTTCAACAGGTCACGCTGGAACCAATGATGGATCATTTGGCTCCCTGCCAAATAAGGACTTGTTTCCTGTTGCACTCAGTAATCAGAGACTTGGATCAAAGGCTGCCCCAACATCCAATGAGGCTTGGGTCTGGAGACCGGGCAGCCAGTCAGAAGAGGACAACACCTGGGAGTGTTTGCATGTTTTCTTTCTGTATAAAAGGACTGGGTCAAGGGACAGAGAGCAGTCAGACTTCATGCCCTGACAATACTTTGGTGTTGCTAGGGTTCTGAACTGGGCCCAGAGCTCTGTATAGTTGTACCCTCAATTGATTTCTTTACTAAAGACATATTTAAATTGGCATTCTTCTCCTGTGACTCTTCATTCAACCAACACGCGGATCAGCAGCACGGCACAAGGAAATCTGATCCAACAATACATAGAGAGAGAGAGAGAGAGAGAGAGAGAGAGAATTTTGTGTATACAACATTAATACAAACAAAGTACCGTAAATACACCAGGGATTGACAGAAAAAAAAAAGATAACCTTAATCAACCGATGTAGTTTGGCCTAATAGAGTTGCTGTATGTGATGTCATTGGCAGTCGCCCACCGGACAGAGGCGACTGCCAATGACGTCACATACGGCAACTCTATTAGGACGGGGTTTGCCCATGTCTGTACTAGAACCACCCAGAACCACCAGGGTGTTTAGCTCTTAGAACCTCCTAGAACCTCCTACAACCATCCAGAACCACCAGGGTGTTTAGCTCTTAGAACACCCTAGAAGCTCCTAGAACCATCCAGAACCACCCAGAACCACCAGGGTGTTTAGCTCTTAGAACCCCCTAGAACAATCCAGAACCACCAGGGTGTTTAGCTCTTAGAACCCCCGAGAACAATCCAGAACCACCAGGGTGTTGAGCGCTTTATTGCAATGACTCTGCAAACACTGAGACACCTGAGTCAAATGATACAAGTGTTGGTGAAGATGCCACATTTCACAGCACATTGAAGCTACTAACATAGATCTACATACACATTAATCTACCTGAACATGCAAACACAAGCAGGTGGAGATTTAAAGATACTGCTCAAGAAAAAAGGTGCATTAAACATTGATGGACTTATATGGGTACGCATACAAATATATATTTATTAGTGCTGGGACTCCATTAAAGAAAATAATCTAATTAATTATGGTCTTTGTAATTGGTCAAACCTCTGACCTTTGACCTCTATCAGTCATGGTTGACCTCCAGTGCTCACGCAGTGCTTCACTGGAAGGCCAAGAACAATCCAAGAGTCCATATGTGGCACTGCAAGGTCCACCAGTGGCTTCTGGGACGTCTCTCCCAGTAACCACAGCAACGTGTAGGGAGAAGCAGTCCGCCAGCCACCAGGCTCCACTGGGGTCAAAGGTCGTGACACGCAGTTCTGTCAGCCACCACTAGATGGAGCTCTCCTCTTCACTCTCCTCCTCATCCTCCCTCAATACCTCTCCCACCTGCAGCAGAAATAAAGTCTCTTGAAAAGTATTTTTCACCTCCAAAATGAAGATGTTATAGAAGTCTGAAGTGAGAGCAGAGCAGTGTGTTGTTGATGTGTGGAACCTTCATGCTGAGATGTTCCAGCCGTGGATGATGAGAGCAGAAGCAGTGGTTGTGTTGCTGCTGCCTTCACTGAGCAGCTGCTCCAAGTCCTGCTTCTTCCACTGAGGATTCAGCTCCACCAGTGGCTTCTGGGACGTCTCTCCCAGTAACCACAGCAGCTTGTAGGGAGAAGCAGTCCGCCAGCCACCAGGCTCCACTGGGGTCAAAGATCGTGACACGCAGTTCTGTCAGCCACCACTAGATGGAGCGCTCCTCTTCACTCTCCTCCTCATCCTCCCTCAATACCTCTCCCACCTGCAGAGAGAAGAAGAGACAGCAGGAGTCAGGACTCACAGTCCTTGAACGCATCATCACACAGACGTTGACTGTTGATGGAGATGATGGAGTGACTGGTGAGAAGAAGCAGACTCTCAGTCACATGTCAAGTGTGGAACATATGAAGGTCATGTGACCATGGAGTGTTGGACTGATACTGAGGCCTGATGAAGATGAACTGATCAATAATTGAGGGGTGAACTGAGAGAAGAAGCAGTTTGGCAGCAGATGTTGGATGAATGAGGAGCAGCTGGACGACACCATCCTCCTCTCACACTGTGACTGGGAACACTGGACCTCTGCTGTGGGATCAACTGGCTTTGGTGCTGGAACCATCATCCACTGCTTCCAAACCAGTACTGACCTCACAGCCGAGTCAAAAGCGCACCACTTGAACATTTTGATCTGGTTACCTAAATGGCAAATTTTCACTATTCTTCTCCAAGAGTTTAGCATTGTGTATAACATCGAGTCATGCGGTATCATCAAAATATTCTTGTAGTTCTTTGTCCATCAACATCGATAAGAGAGGTACACCTTCCACTGAGGAACTCTCTATGTCTTTCCATCCTGCATTGTATTGTGGACAGCATAGATAGATTAATGGTTTCAGTTGAGCTGCAAGATAATATTCCTGTAGGTTGGGAAGACCCAACCCCCCTTTCTCTTTCTTCAACTGCAGTGTTCTGTACCTTATTCTGGCCTTTTTCCCTTGCCAGATATATTGTGATATTAATCTGTCCCATTCTGTAAATTGTTTCTCCGGAATCAAGATAGGTAAGCACTGAAATAGATATAACAAGCGTGGACTGACTCAACTCTGGAGTGTAAATTGAAAAAAGGGATCACATTCCATCTCTGTATGTCTATTTTTAGTCTTGATGTTAGGGGGCCATAGTTGGCATCGAAAGTCCTGGAAAATTCTTTTGTTAGAAAAACCCCCAAATATTTTATGGAATCCGCCTCCCAATTCCATCTATACAAACTCTTAATTTTGTTTGGAGGGACATAATTCAGTGTTAAAACCTGAGTCTTGTTGATCTTAATCTTGTAACCCGACAATGAACCATATTCCGCAATCATCTCCATTAATATGGGTATAGTTTTAGTTGGATTTGTTATAGTTAGTATTAAATCATCAGCGAACAGGGATAGCTTTTGTTCACCAGAGGCCATCGCAACTCCTGTTATGTCAGGCCTCTGCCTTATCCTTTGGCTCAAAGGCTCTATAATGTATCTCTAGTGTGTTTAACTCATCCAATTCTCTTTTCACTTCCTTGATTTTAATATTTGTTACCTCCCAGAAGGTTTTAGAATGCTCCTGTTGGAGTTTCCTTAACTCCTCCTCCAGTTTGTATTGTTTTTGTAATCTCATTTTCTTTTCGTTTGAGGAGATTGCTATTATTTTACCCCTGATCACCGACTTTAACGCGTCCCAGAGTATACTTGGCCCCACCTCTTCATTGTCGTTTTCATCCAAGTATCTTTTAATTTCATCTTTCAAATTATTTTTTAATAATTTTATTTTTCAGCAAGTTTGTGTTAAACCTCCAGAGAGTGAATCTGTTTTTCTTAGTCAGAAAAAAAGACATAAATTGGACTGTGGTCTGAGTTAGGGCTCTGGCCGATTTCACATTTTTCTATCCTATGAATATCATCTTTGAGCATGAAAAAATAATCTATGCGTGAGTATACTTTGTATGGAGGGGAGTAATGCGTGTAATCCCGACGACATGGATTTTTAACTCTCCATACATCCACCAATCCAGTTTCTTCTAACATGTTTCTGATTCTTTTACTGATAGTTTGTTTATTAGATTTTCCATTAGACAAATCCAAATTCGGGTTTAATCTAACATTAAAGTCCCCGGCATATATCAATACCCCTTGACTTTTTGTTACTGTCATTTCAAATATGTGTCTATAGAAGGTCCAGTCACTACCAGGTGGAGCATAAACATTAATAAGAGTTATCAGGACGCCATCAATTTTCCCTGTAGTCAAAACAAATCTGCCTTCCTTGTCTTTATGTTCTGCAATATGTTCATAGTGCAGGGTACTTGATATTAAAGTTGCCACCCCTCTTCGCCTCCCCGAAGCATGGGAAGAAAAATACACATATTTATATCCCATCTTATTCAACTTGGCATGTTCAGAATCGTCTAGGTGGGTTTCCTGCAGAAAAGCTATTTGGACCTTTTCTTTCTTTCTCTAGATAAAATCTTCCATCTTTTTATCGGATTATGCATACCATTTATATTGACTGAAACCACCTTCAGTTGTTTTCTTTCCCTTTAAGTGATGTCTTCCATTTCACCAATCACATTGGAGAGCCCCCTCAAGCCCACTAGAACTAAAAGAACATGAACAGATAAAGCAAGAATATACATACTCACTGCACAATGAAAAAACAAAAAAACAAAAAACAAAACAAAACAAGCTCGGCTTCCAAACAGGGGTCCATAACCTAGACCCTGTTGAGCTTCTTGGTGACAGCCCGGAAGGGAATGTCCTCCCAAATCTATTGGTGAGGGCCCTTCAGGTGGCAGCAGCACAGTTCCGGATGGACCCTGACGAACCTTTTTGTGAAACTATCATCTTTAACTTAGCCTATGTAGAAATTTCTATCTGAGAAGTGTACCTCAAGAGGAAAAACGTGGTATCCTTCAGTTCTCAAGGAGCTGGTGGTGATGTTCTCCTAAATGCCCGGAGCCTCTCTTTGTAGTTGACTTCTCTTGAAGAGCTGGAGGCGCCTTTCTCTCTTCTCCCTCCTGTCCTAGTCCAGGTCAGCCGCTCGATCTGCTCCTTCAGGGAATCAGGTGAACTGATGACTTTCACTTTGTAACCTCTTTTGACCATGTCCTCCGTAGCCTCCTCTATGTTGTCGTAGGTTCTGGGCCCTTCTTCATATCTCACTCGCAATCTCGCCGGAAAAAGGGTCTGGAACGAGACCCCGTTCTCCTTCAGAGCCCTACGAACCTCCGTATACTCTCGTCGTTTTCTGAGAATGGCTGGTGGGTAGTCGTGGTCGAGATTTATTCGCTTTTCACGCCAAAAGAGTCCCTTTTGTTGCCAAGCCTTGCGCAGTACAGACTCTTTCATTTTGAAGCTCGAAAACCTCACAAGTATTGAACGTGGTGATACATTCTTCGGGGGTTGCGGTCCCAGCGCCTGCAGTTGATAGTCTCTGCTGTGGACAAGATCCATCAGTGGCTTCACTGATGAAGCCTTCAGGTTGTTCAACCTCAGGTCCAGGTGTCTGAGGTGGGAGGGGTTGGACTTCAGAGCTGAGAGCAGCCAATCACAACTGACCTCTGACAAACTGCAGTCAATCAACCTGAATAGAGAATAAATGATGGAGAGTTTATAATGATGGAGAGTTTTTCCAGGGTGTCATCACTCTGAAAATCAAAGTGAAATGTCGACTTCAGAATCTGACACTACAGAAAATGTCACCTTGAAATTAAATCCTCAGTCCAAAACTAATGTGTGTTGAAATGATGTTTGGTCACATGACCACTGATGAACAGAATGAAGTTTTCATATTTCTGGATGTCATTTTGATATGAATCAACCTTCAGTTCAATGTTTATTCAACATGTGTGATGAAGTGTGTTTGGTGCTGAAACCATCATCCACTGGTTCCAAACCAGTCCTGACCTCAGAACCTCCAGTTTACAGTCTGGACTCTGCAGAAAACCACTCAGCACCTTCACTCCTGAATCCTGCAGCTGGTTCCAACTCAGGTCCAGGAGTCTGAGGTGGGAGGGGTTGGACTTCAGAGCTGAGAGCAGCCAATCACAGCTGAGCTCTGACAAACTGCACAACTCCAACCTGAATAGAGAATAAATGATGGAGTGAGTGGAGTTTTCATCACTATATGAAATTAAAAATATGAATGTCTATAACACTGTAATGTCCATTAAACCAATCAGAAGCACAACAATAATACTGAAATAATGAATCACCACAATAAAATATTTTATATCAACCTGTTTAGTCATGTGACCACTGATCATCTGTTAACAATGTTGGAATTCATTGATTCATTTTGCCTCAAAGGTTCAGTGTGTAAAATCAGTGCAGATTTATTGCTGAAAGCTTCATATACAACCGTCAATATAGTTTGAAGTCTTTGATTAGTAGAAAATAAAAGTCCTCTGCTTTTCCTGCCATTAGAATGCTTCTTTCTAGAAACAGACAGAAGGTCAAAGGTCGTGGCCATCTTGCACCGCCATATTTGTAGGCGGCTGGTTGGGAAGATCAGTTTGAGAAACAGTTTCATATTGATGGTTGGAGGCTGGAATCCTCTAATAAAGCAAGTGCTGAGAACAAATGGTTATTAAGTGACTGAAATGCAGTGGAATCTTTTCTGCATCTTGCTCATCAATTCTGAACTGACTGAGATGATAGAACCTGCATTGACCCTTGACCTTCTGCTGAGTCCAGCTGGATCTATCTACAGTATCTAAGTGCTCATACAGGTGGCTAATGCTAGCGCTAGCTGAAAATCATGCTAGCACTGGACTGTCTGCTGTGACTATGACTGATTGTGATGCTAATAGATGGTTGTAATATTTGTGTTGATGGAACTTTATCATTATACAGAGAACTAGACACCTTTGCTGTCAACCACATCCTTTATGATGCTGGAAGGCTACCGTAGTTCACTGGCAAGAAGGGGAGAGGGAGCGTCAGCAAGTAAGCACTGCAATCTGATGGCACTAGATGGCAGGATTTTACATACTGGACCTTCAAACCCAGTTTCACTCATTTCAAACACAAACCAGTGACTGCAAATTGAATTTCCAACAGCAGTGAAGTGAAAATCATGACAACAATAACAAGAGTGATAGAAGTTGTAAAGTGAAGAGGGTGAACTGACCTCAGAGTCTCCAAGTTTACAGTCTGGACTCTGCAGAAAACCACTCAGCACCTTCACTCCTGAATCCTGTAGCTGGTTGTTCAACCTCAGGTCCAGGTGTCTGAGGTGGGAGGGGTTGGACTTCAGAGCTGAGAGCAGCCAATCACAGCTGAGCTCTGACAACCTGCACCTCTCCAGCCTGAATGTAGAATAAATGATGGAGAGTTTATAATGATGGAGAGTTTTTCCAGGGTGTCATCACTCTGAAAATCAAAGTGAAATGTCGACTTCAAAATCTGGCACTACAGAATAAAATGGGAGAGGGAGGGTGAGCGAACGAGTGCTGCACTGTGGAGTCCATTACTGGCTCTTGATGATGTTGGTGTCTGGGCCCCCTTGCACCAAAGTAGGATTGCGTCATCCAAGATGAGTCACTAAGCCTTCAGCGTTCAACCAATCCACAACACGTGTGTCCAGGCTTCATGGGTTGCACTAAAAGCCATCCAGGATGAGAAGACACGGATTCATCAAGCCAGGTGAAAGCTATCCTGGATCAGTGCACCATGCACGCGGCTTCCTTCCATAGACCCCGGTTATGGAGCTGGGATTAACGGATTGGCCATCTTTGACCTCCTCATAAGCCTCCATGAGGATTTGCGCCTGGGACGGGGATTCAGACTCTCAAACTTTCTTTTTTTTTGTAATTTATTGTTTATTTGGAGAAGCAAGTGTACAGACATTTCTCTTGCGTACAATATAAAGTCCACATCAAGTGTGGATATGAAAATATAATTGCTAATCCAGTATTTTTTTAACAACAATAACCATAACAGAACGGAACAAGTGAGCAAGTGAGAGGGTTTACTCCTTCAGTTTACAGAAATTACAGCTTTTATATATTCCGTCCATTTTGTCCATATCCTGAAAAAGGAGTCTCTTTGACCTTTAAGACAGAATGACAATTTCTCTAGAATGTAAATATTCTGAACAATATCAATCCATTCATCAATTGTAGGTGCTTCAGTCCTCAACCATTTTCTCGTGATAGTTTTTTTGCTTGCTGCCAGAAGCATTGCCATGAGTTTTTTATCTGACAAATTCCAGTTATCCCATGAGATGTCTCCTAAGTACAGGACTTCACATTTACAAGGAATTTTCTCAACAACAATGTTATTTAAGTGCATGCACAGTTGATCCCAGAATGGTTTGATCACCGGACAACCCCAGAAGATATGGTAATGATTTGCCTTGTCTGTCTTACATTGTCTCCAGCAGGTTGCACTGTTGCTGTGATGTTTTTTCTGGGCAGGGGTTACAAAAAACCAAACAATGTTCTTCCAACAGAATTCCCTCCATGAATTGGAGCTTGAGGTCTTCCATTGAAATTTGTGAATCTTTTCCCAGCTTTCAACTGAAATAATTAAATTTCCTTCTTTTTGCCATTTATTCCTTATGTAGTCTGTGTCAACTTGTTTGAACAGCTGAATACCATTGTATAACTTGGAGACAACTTTAGTACAGGAACCTGATTTCAACAATGACAAAAGCACTTCTAAGAATCCTGGTCCAGCTGTTTCCCAAATTTCTTGTAGATTATGATTATAGTAAGACCTAACCTGCAGATATCTGAAGAAGTCATCCTTCTCCAACCCATTTGACCTTTGAAGTTCTTCAAAACTCTGAAACACCCCCCTCTTGATAAATGTATAATAGGTGGTTAATCCTTTTGAGATCCATCCCTTGAATCTCCCGTCATTCTTGTTTGGTTTAAAAGCCGAGTCAAAAGCGCACCACTTGAACATTTTGATCTGGTTACCTAAATGGCAAATTTTCACTATTCTTCTCCAAGAGTTTAGCATTGTGTATAACATCGAGTCATGCGGTATCATCAAAATATTCTTGTAGTTCTTTGTCCATCAACATCGATAAGAGAGGTACACCTTCCACTGAGGAACTCTCTATGTCTTTCCATCCTGCATTGTATTGTGGACAGCATAGATAGATTAATGGTTTCAGTTGAGCTGCAAGATAATATTCCTGTAGGTTGGGAAGACCCAACCCCCCTTTCTCTTTCTTCAACTGCAGTGTTCTGTACCTTATTCTGGCCTTTTTCCCTTGCCAGATATATTGTGATATTAATCTGTCCCATTCTGTAAATTGTTTCTCCGGAATCAAGATAGGTAAGCACTGAAATAGATATAACAAGCGTGGACTGACTCAACTCTGGAGTGTAAATTGAAAAAAGGGATCACATTCCATCTCTGTATGTCTATTTTTAGTCTTGATGTTAGGGGGCCATAGTTGGCATCGAAAGTCCTGGAAAATTCTTTTGTTAGAAAAACCCCCAAATATTTTATGGAATCCGCCTCCCAATTCCATCTATACAAACTCTTAATTTTGTTTGGAGGGACATAATTCAGTGTTAAAACCTGAGTCTTGTTGATCTTAATCTTGTAACCCGACAATGAACCATATTCCGCAATCATCTCCATTAATATGGGTATAGTTTTAGTTGGATTTGTTATAGTTAGTATTAAATCATCAGCGAACAGGGATAGCTTTTGTTCACCAGAGGCCATCGCAACTCCTGTTATGTCAGGCCTCTGCCTTATCCTTTGGCTCAAAGGCTCTATAATGTATCTCTAGTGTGTTTAACTCATCCAATTCTCTTTTCACTTCCTTGATTTTAATATTTGTTACCTCCCAGAAGGTTTTAGAATGCTCCTGTTGGAGTTTCCTTAACTCCTCCTCCAGTTTGTATTGTTTTTGTAATCTCATTTTCTTTTCGTTTGAGGAGATTGCTATTATTTTACCCCTGATCACCGACTTTAACGCGTCCCAGAGTATACTTGGCCCCACCTCTTCATTGTCGTTTTCATCCAAGTATCTTTTAATTTCATCTTTCAAATTATTTTTTAATAATTTTATTTTTCAGCAAGTTTGTGTTAAACCTCCAGAGAGTGAATCTGTTTTTCTTAGTCAGAAAAAAAGACATAAATTGGACTGTGGTCTGAGTTAGGGCTCTGGCCGATTTCACATTTTTCTATCCTATGAATATCATCTTTGAGCATGAAAAAATAATCTATGCGTGAGTATACTTTGTATGGAGGGGAGTAATGCGTGTAATCCCGACGACATGGATTTTTAACTCTCCATACATCCACCAATCCAGTTTCTTCTAACATGTTTCTGATTCTTTTACTGATAGTTTGTTTATTAGATTTTCCATTAGACAAATCCAAATTCGGGTTTAATCTAACATTAAAGTCCCCGGCATATATCAATACCCCTTGACTTTTTGTTACTGTCATTTCAAATATGTGTCTATAGAAGGTCCAGTCACTACCAGGTGGAGCATAAACATTAATAAGAGTTATCAGGACGCCATCAATTTTCCCTGTAGTCAAAACAAATCTGCCTTCCTTGTCTTTATGTTCTGCAATATGTTCATAGTGCAGGGTACTTGATATTAAAGTTGCCACCCCTCTTCGCCTCCCCGAAGCATGGGAAGAAAAATACACATATTTATATCCCATCTTATTCAACTTGGCATGTTCAGAATCGTCTAGGTGGGTTTCCTGCAGAAAAGCTATTTGGACCTTTTCTTTCTTTCTCTAGATAAAATCTTCCATCTTTTTATCGGATTATGCATACCATTTATATTGAATGAAACCACCTTCAGTTGTTTTCTTTCCATTTAAGTGATGTCTTCCATTTCACCAATCACATTGGAGAGCCCCCTCAAGCCCACTAGAACTAAAAGAACATGAACAGATAAAGCAAGAATATACATACTCACTGCACAATGAAAAAACAAAAAAACAAAAAACAAAACAAAACAAGCTCGGCTTCCAAACAGGGGTCCATAACCTAGACCCTGTTGAGCTTCTTGGTGACAGCCCGGAAGGGAATGTCCTCCCAAATCTATTGGTGAGGGCCCTTCAGGTGGCAGCAGCACAGTTCCGGATGGACCCTGACGAACCTTTTTGTGAAACTATCATCTTTAACTTAGCCTATGTAGAAATTTCTATCTGAGAAGTGTACCTCAAGAGGAAAAACGTGGTATCCTTCAGTTCTCAAGGAGCTGGTGGTGATGTTCTCCTAAATGCCCGGAGCCTCTCTTTGTAGTTGACTTCTCTTGAAGAGCTGGAGGCGCCTTTCTCTCTTCTCCCTCCTGTCCTAGTCCAGGTCAGCCGCTCGATCTGCTCCTTCAGGGAATCAGGTGAACTGATGACTTTCACTTTGTAACCTCTTTTGACCATGTCCTCCGTAGCCTCCTCTATGTTGTCGTAGGTTCTGGGCCCTTCTTCATATCTCACTCGCAATCTCGCCGGAAAAAGGGTCTGGAACGAGACCCCGTTCTCCTTCAGAGCCCTACGAACCTCCGTATACTCTCGTCGTTTTCTGAGAATGGCTGGTGGGTAGTCGTGGTCGAGATTTATTCGCTTTTCACGCCAAAAGAGTCCCTTTTGTTGCCAAGCCTTGCGCAGTACAGACTCTTTCATTTTGAAGCTCGAAAACCTCACAAGTATTGAACGTGGTGATACATTCTTCGGGGGTTGCGGTCCCAGCGCCCGATGTGCTCTTTTTATCCGCACGTCTGCCGCGTTCTCGACCAGACCGAGCCCCTCTTTCAGTAAGGTCTCCACAAATGTAGTCATCGACTCCGAGTCCTTCTCGGACCCCTCCGGAACACCGTAGATCCTGACATTTTCCCGACGAGATCGACTGTCCAGGTCCGTTAGCTTTTCTTCCAGCTTCACGTGTAACTTTAGCAGCCCGGTTAACACTTCCTCCGTGTTTAGAGTCCTCTCTTCATTTTTCTCCACCCGCTCCTCCACTTCGCTGATTCTTGCATTCGTTTTATTAATTTCCTCCTTGATAGACTTCAGTTGTTTGCTGTTTTCCTGACGGAAACCTCTCAGTTCTTCTAGTAACACTTCTAAGCTAGCCATCTCGTCCTTGCTTCTTCGTTAGCCCGTGGCTTCACGGAGTTAGCTGTAACTACTTCCTTTCTCTTGCCGATTGTTATATAGAAGCAGGGGCTTCGTTTGTCGTCTTACCCCCTCTGTACGTTTACCGTGGTATGTGGAAATGATATTACTCAACTGGATGGGGGTAGGTCTGTGATTTCTTCGGTTCTTTCGGGAGCCATTCTATCGAGCTGCCATCTCCATGAGTCTCCAGACTCTCGAACTTTCAAAGCTTGCGAGCTTGGAAGCCCAGACTCCCAGGTCATAGTCATCCGCACCAAGCATTCAGCCAAAGGGATCTTCCCTTGGCCAAGCAGCCAGGGCGCATGATCAATTGGAGGCATAGTGACAGGACCGTCCACTGTCACAAAAACAAGCTCATGTTACTCTTTGATGTGTCTTCATCTTTCTATGGGATGTGTATTTTTATATAGGATGCATGGCAAAGTAGAAGTCATCTTAGAAATGATCCAATGATTGCAATATGATCTCAACTCATTTCTTTATCATGATTGAAATGAAATGATTCCAAAGCTTGAAATAATGACAGTGGCTGGAGGTGAATGTGATAACAATGTGCAGTGTTGAGTGGAAGAAGCACTGCCTTCCACTGGTGGTGACTGTTGACTGAGACAAGGATGAAATAGATCCTGGAACTCAGCCTGGTCTGGAGCAGCTCACTCCACACAATAAATCTCCACGGTAACTTCTAGCAGAACATATCTCACTTCCACCTATCCCACTGTTGTGCAACCACATCAAACATCAATTGATCCAGGATAACCAAGATATCCTGGCTTAATCCCTCATCCTAGTTTCCTGCAACAGGCCCCAGTCAAGTGAAAATCATGACAACAATAACAAGAGTGATAGAAGTTGTAGAGTGAAGAGGGTGAACTGACCTCAGAGTCTCCAGTTTACAGTCTGGACTCTGCAGAAAACCACTCAGCACCTTCACTCCTGAATCCTGCAGCTGGTTGAGACTCAGGTCCAGGTGTCTGAGGTGGGAGGGGTTGGACTTCAGAGCTGAGAGCAGCCAATCACAGCTGAGCTCTGACAACCTGCAGCTCTCCAACCTGAATGTAGAATAAATGATGGAGAGTTTTTCCAGGGTGTCATCACTCTGAACATCAAAGTGAAATGTGGACTTCAGAATCTGACACGACAGAAACAGAGAGGGAGGGAGAGAGGGTGAGTGAGTGAGCGCTGCAATCTGAAATCTGACCACTAGATTGCAGTATTTTACACACTGGACCTTTAAACCCAGTTTCACTCATTTCAAACACAAACCAGTGACTTCAAATTGAATTTCCAACAGCAGTGAAGTGAAAATCATGACAACAATAACAAGAGTGATAGAAGTTGTAGAGTGAAGAGGGTGAACTGACCTCAGAGTCTCCAGTTTACAGTCTGGACTCTGCAGAAAACCACTCAGCTCCTTCACTCCTGAATCCTGGAGCTGGTTCTGACTCAGGTCCAGGAGTCTGAGGTGGGAGGGGTTGGACTTCAGAGCTGAGAGCAGCCAATCACAGCTGAGCTCTGACAAACTGCACCTCTCCAACCTGAATAAAGAATGAATATTTGATTCCTTCCATGGTGCAAATGTCATATTCAGAGTCATTCCTCCCTGTTGATGATCCAGATGTGCGGCTGTTGGGATCACTGAGTCATTCCCTCAAAGGAGTCATTGTGCCAGTGTGTTGTCAACACAATAACAACAGCAGTGTGTCAGTCAGTGTGCAGCCAATCAGCAGTGAAGATGGAAAATAATCAGTGAGTCCTTTGTGTGCTTGTGGCTGTTTTCAGTCATCAGAGTCTTGTTACATGTCAAACACATTCAAAGGACAAGATGAAGAAATACTGCTGCACTATTAATCTGCCTTCACAGGATCTTCTGCTCAGTCATGTGACCTTCATCACCAATCAACAACTTCCATTGAGCTCTCAAGTGACTGGAGACATTTTCCACACTTTCTTCCACCATCCAAAGTCTTTTCTGGCTGCAGATTGTTGACATGAAAATATCAACAACATCCACTTTGTCTAGATGAGTCTTTAATATCTGCTTCAAAGTCTTCACACTGAGCAGCGTTACACACCAGTTGTCATCTGCTGACACACACTGTCCACCAGTAGAAAGCAGGAACTGACCTGAGAACTTCCAGTCTGCAGTTTGGACTCTGCACAGCACAGAGCAGCTTCACTCCAGGATCCTTCAGGATTGTCCAGCTCAGGTCCAGCATTGTGAGGTGGGAGGGGCTGGACTGCAGAGCTGAAGACACCACTGCACAGTGAAGATCTGAGAGTTGAACACTGAATGAAGGAGAGCAGAATGAGAAGTTGCTGCTTCCATCATCATCATCATCATCATCATCATCATCATTACCATCATCATAATCTTCATCACCATCATCTTCATCATCATCATCATCATCACCACCACCACCATCATCATCTTCATCATTATCACCATCATCATCTTCATCACCATCATCATCTTCATCACCATCATCATCATCACCACCATCATCATCACCACCTCCATCATCCTCATCATCGTCATCATCATCATCATCATCATTACCATCATCATAATCTTCATCACATCATCTTCATCATCATCACCACCACCACCATCATCATCTTCATCATTATCACCATCATCATCTTCATCACCATCATCATCATCACCACCATCATCATCACCACCTCCATCATCCTCATCATCGTCATCATCATCATCATCATCATCATCATCATCATCAACATCATCATCACCTCCATCATCATCATCATTATCATCATCATCAACATCATCATCACCACCATCACCATCATCTTCATCATGAATGATTGAAGAGTTGATTTTGGTTGACAGTGTAAATTCAATCAATCTTGTGCAATCAACTGACAACAATGAAAAAGAAGCTTCCCAAACAAATGTGCACATTATAAAGACTCACAACAACAAAAACATAACAACTGTGTGAAGGAAAAAGCAGCAGGCTGAAGCCCAAGCTGATTCTTGCCTGTCCTATACAGTCCATAAGATTAGCTGGAATAATTAGTCAGACAAAATCAAAAAGGAAAAAAAGAGAAGTGCAACTCAACAAAATATGCTTGACATTATTCTTCATCATTGACTCACAATTCAACACACATACACACACACACACACACACACACACACACACACACACACACACACAGACACACACACACACACACACAGTGTTTACATACCTTACTAAACGTATCACAGCCTTCCTGCAGTTCCTCACAGCTGGAATCAGTCTCAATCTTCCCTCCCAGGTTGTGTTGTACTTGCTGGGGTCCAACTCCTCCATAACCTCCTCTGACATCTGCAGCATGTAGGCCAGAGCTGAACACTGGATGGCTGAGAGTCCCTTCTCTGATCTGTTCTCTGACTGCAGGAACTCTTGGACCTCCTGATGCACTGACTGATCCTTCACCTCCAGCAGACAGTGGAATATGTTGATGCTTCTGTCAGGAGAAACATCACCAGTGTTCAGCTCCTTCAGGTTGTTGATGACCTTCTGTAAGGTTCCTGTATGATTGTCAGTGAGACCCAGCAGACCCAGACTGAGTCCATGGAGAAAGCGAACAAACAAGTCCAGGTGACCGTTTGGACTCTGCAGGGATTTCTTCATCATCTTCTGAAGGAACTCATCCAGGGATTCTCCAGAGTGACCATCTTCTGTCCTCTTCCAGTTGGTGTGACAGTGGAAGCTGAAGACTGCAGCCAGAAACTCCTGGACGCTCAGATGAACGAAGCAGTAGACGGTTTTGTGGAAGATCACACTCTCTCTTCTGAAGATCTCTGTACAAACTCCTGAGTACAAAGAGGCGTCAGTCACACTGAGACCACACTTCTCCAGGTCTTCACTGTAGAACATGATGTTTCCACTCTCCAGATGTTCAAATGCCAGCTGGCCCAGCTTCAGAAGAAGCTCCCTGTCAGCCTCCGTCAGCTCCTGTGGACCTCCTCCATACTTGTGCTGCTTCCTCTTGGTCTGGACCAGCAGGAAGTGTGAGTACATGTCAGTCAGGGTCTTGGGCAGCTCTCCTCTCTGCTCTGAGCTCAACATGCGCTCCAGAACTGTGGCAGTGATCCAGCAGAAGACCGGGATCTCACACATGATGTGGAGGCTCCTGGAGGCCTTGATGTGGGAAATGATCCTGCTGGACACATCTCCTCTATCTCTGAACCTCCTCCTGAAATACTCCTCCTTCTGGTCATCGGTGAAGCCTCGTACTTCTGTCAGCCAGTCCACACATGACGGAGGGATCTGATTGGCTGCTGCAGGTCTGGAAGTTATGCACAGCAGAGCCGAGGGAAGCAGATCTCCTCTGATCAGGTTTGTTAGCAGGACGCTGACTGACTTCTTCTGAGTGACGTCAGTCACCACCTGGTTCTTCTCAAAGTCCAGAGCCAGTCTGCTTTCATCCAGGCCGTCCAAGATGAAGAGAAGTTTGCAGACATGCAGCTGCTCTGCTGTGAGCTTCTCTAACGTTGGATGAAAAACATGGAGAAGCTCCAGAAGACTGTCGTGCTGCTCTTTGACCAAGTTGAGCTCCCTGAATGAGAGAGGAAGCACCAGATGAAGGTCCTTGTTCTCCAGGCCCTGGGCCCAGTCCAGAGTGAACTTCTGCACTGAGAAGGTTTTTCCAACCCCAGCGACGCCGTTGGTCAGCACCACTCTGACTCTGAGTCCCTGCTGCTCAGGTGAGGCTTCAAAGATCTGGCTGCACCTGATTGGACGGTCGTGGAGGCTCTTCTTGGTCTTCTTGGTCTCCATGGTCTCAGTGGTCTTGGTGGTCCTCTTGGTCTTCTTGGTCTTCTTGGTCTTCTTGGTCTTCTTTGTCTCTGTGGTCTTCTTGGTCTCTGTGGTCTTCTTGGTCTTGTTGGTCTCCAGCTGCCTGACCTCATGCTCTCTGTTGACCTCCTCACTCAGTCCCTCAGTGATGTAGAGGTCAGTGTAGATGCTGTTGAGGAGGGTTTGACTTCCTGCTTCTTCACCTTCAGTCACACGTTCACATCTCCTCTCCAGACTGATCTTCTGCTGCTGTAGAAGCTCCTGCAGACCATCATCAGCCTCTGGAGCAGAGAAAAGGTTGGAGAAGAAAACATCAGTGTGACAGTGTGAGCATCATTTTCTCTCCACAACTTTTCAGCTGCTGTGGTGAAGCTGCTGTGTGACTGTTTGCTCTCAACGTCCCTCAGTGAATCTTCTCACTGGAGGTCCTGACGTGATCTCAGAGGGAGAAGTGAAGGAGGTGCCGGTGGACAGTCTTACTGTGATCAGTCTGGCTGTGACTGGCAGGTTGCAGTGCTGCTCCACACTGAAGACACGAGGACTCACCTGATGGAGCAGGCCGGTCCCAGAATGAGCCAATGAACCTTCTGTATAACGAGGACGTCCAGCTCATCCTGGCCTGCTGCTGCTGCTGCTGCTGCCGCTGTAGAAGCTCCTTCAGCTGCTGCTTCTCACCACCAGGACTCCCCTCCGTCTTCCTGTGGAGACACTTTGGCTTTGAGTGAGTGGATCAGTTGTTGGTGTCCATCACTTGTCAGCTGTTTTTCTGACTCCATCATTAGTTGGATGGAATCATTGTCCATTATCCATCAACACTAACTGACAGCCTGCTGGCCTCCTAGTGGGCTCTTCACAAATCACTTCTTGTCTTTTGCTCTCTTTTCTAAATTCAATCCCTTCATGCAGCTTCACAATCAAAGAATTTGACCCACAAAGAATGGAGCGCAGCCGTTAATGACGGCGTCTTTTAGCCACCACGTTGCGCCCATCATGGATTTGTAGCTGTTTTCTAGGCTGGTCTTGTCACATCATCTAATATATTATTAGATGACATATTCATCTATCAAATGTATATTTTCTATCTGGTGTGGTTGACACCTGGTGGGCTCTGGTTGAGCAGTGGCTCTGTGGAACTGGCCCTTTGTTTCTCAGCAGACAGAGACAGTGGAGTCACATTGCACTGAACTTTGGATTGAAATTCATCTCAGTGGAGTTGAGCTGCACTTTATGACAGAGCATCAAACATTCCTGCCACTGCATAAAGTTCAGTCTCAGAAAGGCTTTGCTGCATTTCAACATGATGAATGTGACCATGTCAAAGGGGGGGGGGGAAGACAGAGTGGGTGGGAGAAAGGGGGGGGGGGGGGCAGAGAGAGAGAGGATTGATTGATTTTCAGCAGTATTATTATGTTGACATAGTTTTTCTATTGGCTGGAAATGTCTTGTTGCCAGGCAGAAAGATCAACTCCACAGTATGATACAACTGATGCTTGCATTGTGGCTACAAACAAAACCAAACAAGCAAAAACTGGTCAAACAGCGCCCCTCAGTGGCAGAACTGGGAGCTGCGAGGACCGACGAGTCATAGGAAGGTTTGAAGGTTCAAGGCCACATTTGAACACATTGTGTTTCTTATTGACATATTATAGAGTGACCTGTCTGAAATATCTGCCTGTTAATCAATGTGTTATTTTTTCAGCATGTGTTCATTTCTCTGTAAAGTCTGCAGTAGAAGGTAGTTTTGACTCGAGGGCGCCCCCTGGCGGCTCTTTCCAGAACTACAGTTGCCATCACTTGTTGGCAGTCCATGATGACGGTGAGAAAAATGTGATTTCCTCTTTGAAGAGCTGCACCTGTTTCTCCCTGACGTGATGAGACTGGACACTTGTTGAGGGATGTGACACTTCCTGTCAGCTCCTGAGGACAACAAGGAGGCCGAGCCTCTAATGCCCCCTACTGGCTGCACTCTGGAAGAGCCCTCCCCCCATCCTCAGGACCAAGTGATCCTCCCTCAACGTGAACACATCACTTCCATGTGAGGAGAGAAGAAGAGACGGCAGAAGTCAGCACTCACACTTCAGTCCTTGAACGCATCATCAGAGACATTCACTGCTGTTGAGTGAAGATGATGGATTCACTGCTGATGAGAAGCAGACTCTCCGTCACATATGTGCTGTGTCTCAATTCAGGGTGTGCACCCTTCAGTCCAAGTGTCCTCCGTCTGAAGGAAGCGTTCTTCAAGGACCCAGCCTAGAAGGACGGACCAAACCCCGCCTCCCCGGTAACCACTGGGGACGGTCTAGCCTTCAGTGTATTTCCTCGTTGCGTCACCACCGTTCCCTCCGGCTGGCCAACCCCAGAAGTGATGTTTTTATAGTATCAAGCCATTGGTTCGCCATCTAACAATGCTGTTGGATGATCAAATAAGTAAAATCCTACGTTAAAAACTGGATACTTTATGTGAAACTTCAATATTTAAATTTATATGTTGTGTCTTTACCAGTATTGGCAGCGGGACGGCTTGACTGGTGAGAGGGGCATGATGGGAAATGACACTATTGAGCAGATCAGGACTAAAATATTGATCCGTCCAATACGTGGATTCTCAAATCAATACTCCAGTTATCTGAGGCCTTCCATTGTTTCTCTGGGGTACAGCCAGATAGAAATGCTCCAACTCTGAGGTGTGGGCGGGGCCAAGGCTGATGGGACCGACCAATAGCAAGGTGTTGATTTTTCAACATCAGGTGTTGATGATCAAGCAGGTGTTGTCATCAACAGCTCTGTTGAGTCAGCGGTTCATCTGTATTTCCGGGACAAAGGCCCCTCCTTCCAAGACTCAAAGGTCCAGATTTTAGACACAGAAGACAGATTGTTTGAGAGAGGAGTGAAAGAAGCCACCTGTGTCCACCTAGAGCGACCCTCTGTGAACAGAGAGGAGGACTCCTGCTGCTGCTGCTGCTGCCTCCAGCCAACATGCAGCCAGACGGAGAAGCACTTGGACTTTGAGGTGCTCTTGGGATATTTTCTGATTCTTAGATTCTCTGATCAGTGTTTCTGCTCCCACTTCCCTGAAATCACATGACGCTGTGTTGAGCTGAAGTGCAGCCACGCCCCTCTCTCTCTGCCAGGGTGCATCCAGTGTGGCTGTGGCTCCCAGGAGCAGTTGGAGTGCAAGAGGTGAAGATGGTCTGGTCCTCAAGGATGCTCACTCCATCAAAAGACAAGGGCAGCAAACATTGTGTCAGAAGCAGTGGCAGGAAAACAGTGGCAGAAACTGCACAAGGAGCAGAACACACTGCAGGACAAAGCAGTGATGGACAAATGAAGCTTGTGGGAAACATCCAAGCACTGGAGCCACTGCTTGAAAATGGCTGCAAATGACTGCAAGCTGCAGTAACACTGCCCTCTGCTGGCCACACACACACACACACACACACACACACACACACACACACACACACACACACACACACACATCTCAATGAGCAGCATTCAGGATGCTGCATTTATTGTAGAGAAGCTTTGATGCTGAAGTATCATTGCTCTGATCACCTTTGACCTTAAAAAGCCTTGACTTGAAATAATCTCTCTCTCTCAGGGTCAAAGGTCAAGGGTCAGAGGTCAAGGTAGGTCCATTACTACTGTTATTCTCATTGCTTTGTTAATTAAAAAAAGGTTTCAACAATAAATGTTGTACACATGTGTATTTTTGTAAGCATCTTTCACATGTGTATGTTCTTAAACGTGTATATTTCAATAACATTTTAATAATCCTTTGTGTTTGATCTTCAATGTCTTTTTTCAACACATTCTATCATCTGCATGCTTTACCATCTCTTTGAAACACATTCTAATAAATATCGCAGTGTTTTTCAACATATTTTTCAATGCATTGAAAGCTCCTCCAGTTCTCCAGTCAACTCATGTCTTCATTCTGAGGCTGCTGGTGCAATTCCTCCAATCAAATCATCAACACATCAACTGTAGTCAGAGACTTTCATCATCACTATGGACACTGTTGCTTTTCCCGCCGCTTCATCGTTCAACTTTGGCTTCACTTTCAATAGGATGCCGCACTTTTCACGCTCGCCTCCCCTGCAGTCCTCTGGCACCCCCCAGTGGAGGCTTTGAAAAGCGCAGGGCCAGAGGGATCAGTGGCACTGTTCAAATCCACATTCACTGACTTTACCTTCCTGTTGTTGAGTTGAAACTCCGCCCAACCTCCCAGTTTCAGGGAGCCTGATTGTAACGGAACAATTGAATCAGGGGTCAGACGGTTGGAACCGGGTCAAAGGTCAAATTCATAGGTCAAAGACGTGTATTTCAGGAACGGAAGGTCATATAAAGATGATTCCACCTCTGGCCTGTTCAGAAGGGAGGAATTATGTCAGAGGATCCAGGTTTGAAGTCAAACTACGTCCCGGGGGCCATATGCGGCCAATTACACTCTCCAATCCGGCCGACCAAACTTGAAGGAATTATATTAATAGTCATTAAGTCATGAAATAGAAAACAATGAAAACAATTATTTTGTTGTGTTCATTATTTAATTGCCATTAAAGCAACATGTTGTCTACACATCCCCTGATATATGTCTTCCTCCAATGAGAAAGCGGCCCCTCTGTCATATTGTAGAAGCCATTATGGCCCACCAGTCAAACAGATTAGAGGCTCACTTAGTGTTGGAGTGGGGCTTGGTTCAAAGTAGCAAGAGAACAAAAGAGGCTTTGCTTCAGAATTGAACCAACAACCAGGATTGGAACCCTGGTTTTCAGCACCACAGTAAGCAGGCTAACCCACTGAGCTAAGCTGCTAAGCAGGTTCCTGAGGTCTGTGCAGGGATGTCACTATATCAATAGACAGCAGTGACTTGACATTGGTGCGTTTCAACACTGGACTCTGCAGGAGAAACAAACAGCCACAGTCACTTTGTACAAGTGCAACACAACAAGTGGAGCTGAAGCCTTTTAGATACAATGAAGAGGAAAGAAAATTCTCCTCACTCTTTGAAAATGGAATTCAAACAGAGTTTGAAAAGAGGGAAGGGGGAGCTCCGTGTTGGGAGTCAGCATTGGGCCCCACAAGACAGAAAGCAAAGAACTACAGAGGCCTCAGTGCTTCACCTGACACACTGACACACACTGACACACACACACTGACACACACTGACAAGCAGCGACACAGACACACAACAAAGGACAACAAGTTGCCAAAACCAAAGATTCTTCAACTCATTTCCTCATCAGTGATGAATAATAGAAGATCATCAGCATCAAATCAATCATATATAGGTCACTGTATGATATAATGACACAGTTTATAGTCACGTGTTTACCAGAAGCAGTGGGCTGTATAATAGGATGTATGAACAGGGTGACCGATTGACCTCCACAGTGCTCAGGCTAACAAGGTGGTTAGCCCAGTAGGCTAAATCTCTCACTGTGGTTGTAGAAGATGTGGCTTCAAATCCCACTTGGTACCACATGACCAGGTTTATACTGTGTATATTTGTACTTTATACTATAGCATGTGTTTTTTTCTGGTTTTCAGACATGTTGAGATTTTGCTTGGAGTAGCGCCGTCTCGTGCTAAGCTACCACAGGACTTTTTTAATAACTTTTAATGAAAGTATTTAAAATTCTTTGTACTTGGAAAAAAACAACATTGTATGCAGATTTTTTCAACTGTTCAGAGAAGAGCTTCAATCAGTTCTCCAGGAGCTGCATCCCATCAGCCCACAGATGGCTCAGTTAATAAGACAACTAACTGTGAATCACAAGGTTGTTGGTTCGAGTCCCACCATGGACTGAGACTCCAACGGCCCCAAAAGATCAGTAGAAGTGACTTCAGAGTTTTCACGTAGCTCAGCATGAAAAGCAAAATGTCTCTGAATACTGGATGCTTCAATTGAGATGACAAATTGCTCCTCTTGAATTGAAAACACTAGTCCCTACTGAGTGACAAAACCTTTGCCAATACTCTTTCTTTGCACACTTTATGATTCTTCCTACCCTGGCTTGTGATCTTTGATATACAATAAGACTCTGATCATTAAGATTCTGTTTGAAGACTTTCAATGCCTTGTTTCTGCTTTGAATTGCCTCATCACAACCACCTGAGCCTTGGTGGTCAGCTTTTAACTAGCAAACCCCTCCCTCTGGACCAACCCACAATGAAGTGGCAAATGACAAAAGCAGCCAATAGAAGGCCTTCAGTCAACATTAGAGGCTCCCTACCATCACTCTCACAAGCAAAACAAAAATACACACAATTCCACTGCTTCCCCCTGACAAGTCAACCTCAAAGTCGTAGCACAACACTCCTGATTGGATGATTACTGAAGCACACGTGATGCTCCACTATCAGCAGCAGCCCTGTGCAGATGGCTACTTCCTGTTAGCTCTATCAGCAGCACTTGAGAGCAGCTCTGGTTCCGACCCAGTGACTGTGGAGGAGGGAGACAGCAGTTAACAGAAGCCCTCAGCAAACAATGAAAGGATGAGTGTGTATGAATCAATAACCTGACTGGCCTCAACACACACTGTGTGTGTTCTGCAAATATACTGACTGAAAAAACATCTCCTTATGTTTGAACTGTTCAATGTATTCTATATTGTTGTCTGTTGTTTGAAATGATTCTCTTCCTATGTTGACATTTGACTTTGGATTGATTGTAGATGATGGGAGTAGAACTCTGTTCAAGCCCTTTGGGCTTCGTTCCCTCCTTGTTTTAAATTGTGCTCAATAAATCAATACAAATACAAATATATGTGAGGGTAGGTGATGGTGTCAATGTTCAAATGTTTCTTGACAATGACAGAGGGGAATCTTTTTTTTCCCTTGTCCTGTCTGGCCATCATGAGCAGCAGAAGTGTGTCTGAATGTCTTCATGATGGCTGACAGATTTGATTCTCAAAGGCGGAGCTTGTGAGCCCAGGGTGTGAATGACACGGGTGGGTTCAGGAAGGACCTGATGACTGCTTTGATTCTATTTTGATGGATGAGTGATATTGTGGCCAGGACTGAGGGAGGGACAGAGAGAGAAAAAGAGAGAAAAAATTGGATGGAAGTGAGGGCTTGGGAGAGCAACTGGCAACAATGTACAGGTATTGTGTCCAAACAACAACAGATATTAGTTTACATAATTAGTGATCCAAAAATGAACTCATTCTAATAGTAAACAGATGAACTCAGAGCCGGTGGGGAAGAGGTCCAGAGCAGTGAGCCCCTCTGGCCAGAGGCCACCAGCCCCCCGAAGAGCCAGGACCAGAGGGCTGGGAAGCAGACACCCCTGGATGGAGGACAGGAAGCACAACCTGGCCCCCGGATGGATGGGGACCCCCAGGACAAGAGAGTACCAGAACCAGGCCCTGGACCAGAACCCAGGCCCTTCACCCACTGGACAAGACAAGGCACGACAGAGAGGCTGGTCACATGGAGCAGCCTCTGAAAGACTGCTTTGACTCCACAGACTGGGACGCATTGCAGGGCTCTCACAACCACAACATGGACCAGATGGTTGACTGCACTACGGACTTTAGAAACTTCTGTATGGACGCTGTTGTTCAAGTTGGATCTGGACACTGCTTTGCCAACAACAAGCCCTGGAGAACCAGCGACATCAAGGACCTTCTGAACCAGGAGAAGGTCTTCAAAGATGCTGAGCGACAGGAGTTCCAGCGGGTCCAGAGGGAACTCAGAGTCCAAGTCAAGGAGGCGAGGGAGCAGCACAGAAGGAAAAATGAAGAAAGGATGCAGAACAACAATATGAGGGAGGTGTGGGAGAGGATGAAGACCATCACTGGCTGCAGCTCAAAGAGAGGTGGCCACTGTCAGAAAGCTCCCACACATGTGTTGTTTAGTGCTCACCACTTGGGGGCGGTGTTGTACCTCTGTTGGCCACCGTCATTCACTCATTTATTACGTCTGTGCCTGACTGCACCTGATAGCGCTGTCAGTCAGTTAGTCATCAGCCTCCCGGCACGTCACTGCCCCCTACCGATGCGGCGCGGTACTTTCTGCCTGGCCTGGTGTATTTTCACTTCGTTCACACGTATTTTCATGGATCATTAGAAAGAATACACTGGTCACAAACACTCATTGAATGTATTAGACAGCCTGTGGAACTTCAGCAGATGTAGTACATCAGTAACAGTAGTAATCAAGCATGATAGATAGATAGATAGATATTGATACATTTTATTTGTATGGCACATTTTAGAAACCTCAGACACTTTACAAAGTCATTAACATAATAAAATCAATAGTGTAGTGTGTCTGTTGATGAGCACCATGGTCTTGGCCTGGGCTTGAAGAAGCAACCATCTCTTTGAAATGTCCCACTGTGGATCTCCACATGATCTTCTGTGCAACAGTTTGTCCTGTGAGCTCACTGGAAGAGTCTGCAGAGGAAGCAGAAGATGAGGGTGTCTACCTCTCAGCTGCAGCAGCTCACCATCTTCACCACTGTGCTGACTGGTGGAGGCGTCGCCACCATGTACTACCCACAGCAGAGTGAGTTCCATTCACTAACACCATTCACACCTTCACATCTCTGTGTGTAGGAAGAACTCTCTGGAGCTGCTTCAATGGACCACAGTGACAGACAAAACAAAGCATCCCAGCACTGCAGGCCACCAAACTACCAGTGGAGTTAGAATCAGGTTCTTGATGTCTGAAGATTCTGTCTGTCATGAACAGAGTCGGGTCGGAACCGCAGCGGTACCGTCTACACCGTGTGCACAATTATTAGGCAAGTTGTATTTTTGAGGATTAATTTTGCTATTGTACATCTAGAGTGCTTTTGATCTATCCAAAATGTGAACAAACCATCAAACCTGAACATTTAAGTAGTAAAAGTGAAGTTCTGGCTTTCTTATGAGAATATCTTTATGTACACCATTATTCGGAAACTATTAGTGTGCACAATTATTATGCAACTAAATGAAAAACAAAGATTTTCGCATCTCACTTGTTTATTTTTACATGTTAAAGTGAGAATTAAAAAAAAAAACTCAGAGTTAACAAATAAACATTTCAGAAATAATAATAATAATAATAATAATAATAATAATAATAATAATAATAATAATAATAATAATAATAATAATAATAAGCCTTCCATTCGCGGAGTTTAGTCAGTTTCTTGATCTGGTCAGAATCAACTTTTTGTACAGCTGCCGAAACACTGTTCAGAGAGGTGCACTGTTTACCTTTACTCTAAATGTCCTGCTTAAGAACGGCCCAAAAGTTCTCAATAGGGTTTAAGTCAGGTGAAAAGGGGGACCATGTCATTAGTTTTTCATTTTTAAGGCCTTTACTGGCCAGCCACACAGTGGAATACTTTGATGCATGTGATGGAGCATTGTCTTGCATAAAATCAAAGTCCTCTTGAAAGATGCATACTTTTTCCTGTACCACTGCTTGAAGAAAGTGTCTTCTAAAAATTGGCAGTAGGTCTGAGAGTTGATTTTGAGTCCATATTCAACCCAAAAAGGTCCAACTGCTCATCTTTAACAATACCTGCCCATACCAGTACCCAGAGATGGGGACTCGAGTTAAAGACTCGTACTCGAGTCGTACTCGAGTCGCATTTTTGGAGACTCCAGACTCGACTCGGACTCGCCCCTAAAAGACTCGAGAATTGACTCGACTCGAGATCAAAGACTCGTGGGCAATCTTTAATTTAATTTAATTTTTTTGTTGTTTTATTTATTTATTTATTTTTCACAAAACCACCTCCGATGCGCGACGCATCGCGTCACATCCCTCCCTCTCTCCTTCATTATCAGTCATCATGGCAAGTGCAAGTGGAGCAGCTGCTGCTAAAGAAAGTCCACCGCCAGGTTCGCTACCCTTTATATTAACGCACTGCTACACAAACTTCAAACAGAACGGCAGAGACAGAACTGCAAAATGTAAATGCTGCAAAAGGACAATAAAAGAAAAAGGTTCCACAACCAGCAACTTCCTGCGGCACATTGAAAAGGTGCACAAGGAAAGGTAAGTTGTACTCATAGTGTTTTTGCATACATTGTCTAGTTATTGTTTAGCTTAGTGCATTACCAAGAAGAAACGGTCGGGCCGTGGTGTTTAACGAGACCGCAGTGTAACATTAAACAAACACCACGGCTTGGTTACCGCCGTTTTACAAGCTAGCTTGTTGCGCTAGCTTGTTGCGCTAGCTTATCACACTGGTGTTTAGGGTTGCCACCCGTCTCGTTTTTCCCAGAATTGTTCTCTTTTTTCACCACCTGTCCCGGGAAAAATAAAATCTCTCCCGGGACACAATTTGTCCCGTTGTTTAGGGAAAATGACAAAACCTCATTTGATTTCCGTCTGTGGTCTAGATAGGGTTGCCAACCCTCCCGTAAATATACGCACTTCACTTTTTACCCGTATATTTCGGGGATGCCTCCGCCTCCCCCCCATGTCCCGGATTTGAAACTCTAGGAGGTGGCAACCCTACTAGTGTTTGTGTTACAAAAATGAGCAACCTCCCATGTTGTTCATCTACAGGTATGCTGAATATAAGGCAGCCAAAAAAGTTTCCTGTGGAGAAGCCCAAGAGGGTCAGACTCAGAGCAGCCTCGATTCCTTTGTGGGACTAAAACAAGGAGTGAAAACATACAGCCAGGGCCATCCCCGACAGAAGACCATTACTGACTCCATAATTCATGACCTCATCATCTCATGCAACCTTCCTCTGTCCTTGGTTGACATACCCAGCTTCCAGAACTTCATGTCAGTGGTGGATGAAAAATACTGCCCAGTAAGTCGAAACACCGTTACCAGACGTCTGAGTGATCTAGCATCCGACAAAAAGTACAAGATCAAATCCAAATTACAAAAAGCAGACACTGTGTCTGTGACTGTGGACATTTGGACTGACAGGAGCATGCAAGGCTTTCTAGGTGTAATGGCCCACTTCATGGAAATGGAGAAGAACAGTGTCTCAAGACTGCAGACAGTTCTCTTAAGTTGTGATAGATTCACAGGTTCACAACAATTCAACAATTCAACAATTTGAGGAGATATGTGACAAATTTAATGTAAAACACAAATTAGATTACATTATCAGTGATAACGCTTCAAATATGAAGAAGGCCTTTACAGTTTGTTTCCCCTCAACAACTAGAGCTGAGAGGCATGAGTTGGATGACGAGGGTGAAGATGATGATGAGCTAGAAAATGATGACATGGGAGGATACAGGTGAAACCCTCCAAGAAGATGTGGACACCATCCAGAGTAGCTGCCGGCAACAGCGGCTGCAGTGCTTTGCCGATTCATTGCAGCTCGTCGTGCGAGATGGACTGAAAGAGACCAAAATTATTAACTGTGCATTGGCAAAGGTGACAAAATTCTGCAGTTTACTTCATACAACTTGTGGACTTAAGGAAGCTTTTAAGAAAACGTATGGAGCCAATCGGAGCATCCCCTCTGCTGTAGCAACTCGTTGGAACTCGACTCTCTGCCTTGTACAGGCAGTCACTGACCTTGATCCCCAAAGCCTTAACACTCTCCTGGAAGATGAAAGACACAAAAGCCTGTGCCTAACAGGCAGAGAGTTGAGCCAGCGGAAAGAGCTTGTGGAAATTCTGGGCCCGTTTCTTCAAGCAACAGATCTCACACAAGCAGAGAAGGTGGTTACTCTCAGTGCGGCTCTCCCTAGCATTCTATCACTCAACAGCCACCTCAACAGTATGCAGAAGAAAGCTCATTACCTGCGCGGTTTAGTGAAAGCCCTACAGCAGTCCCTCCAACGCCGTTTTCAGGTATGATGGTAGCTATAAAAACAAAACATTTTCACCCACTTCTTTACTTCTGTAAACCTGTGATCTGACCGTAAAGCTGAATTTGATGATCTGATTTTGTTTCAGGGGATGTTCGTAAATGTCAGAATGGAGGAGTCGGACAAGCCTGCAGGAGACCTGCCCTTTGGAGATAAGGTTTACATGATGGCTGCACTACTGGACCCATACTACTGCCTCTTTTGGCTGGAGCATGATGTTCCCATCCCAAATGATGTCAAGAGTGATGTGAAGGAGATGGTAATGGGTAAGTTTACTTGTGATAGATTCCTTAACTTATATATTCCTTAATTTAATCATCACTATTTGTATAACTAAGATCATGATCTGATGAACATAATGTAACTAACCATGTTTTTTTTGGACATTTTTCAGATCATGTCTTGGCTGATGCTTCTCAAGTCACTGTACGTCAAGAGAACAGCAGCGGTGGTGAAGATGACAAGGAGCAGTCACCGACACCTGCCAAAGTTCCTCGCCTGTTCTCAGCCTATCGGAAGAAAAGCAAGAAGAACCCAGACCATGCCTCATCTGTCAGGGCTGAACTCAAGCGCTACATCCAGAATTCGGAGTCCACTGCGGCCGATGAAGAAGAAACGCAAACAGACTGTCTGGAATTCTGGAATCGACATACTAAGGGTTTCCCCAGACTTCATAGGGTGGCTATGAGAGTGCTTAGTGTCCCTGCTACCAGTGCACCAGTAGAGAGGGTATTTATTCACGGAGGTATTAGTATTATAATGCGCCCGCACAGAGCCAGGCTTAGTGCAACAAATCTGTCATGCTTAATTTTTCTGAAATGTAACAAGCATGTTGCATAATTTTTGATGGTCTTTCAGCGACTGAGAGGCAGCCTAATAATTTTTGAAATGTAACTTAAGTTCAGTTGCATCATTTTTCAGTCTTTCAGCCACTGAGAGGCAGCCTAATATTTTTTTTTAAATGTATCTAAGTTCAGTTGCATAATTTTGATGGTCTTTCAGCCACTGAGAGGCAGCCGAATATTTTTTTTTAAATGTAACTTAAGTTCAGTTGTATAATTTTTCAGTCTTTCGGCCACTGAGAGGCAGCCTAATGTTTTTTTTTTAAATGTAACTAAGTTCACCTTCTTGGAGGCTTTCTTTCTTTTCTTTTTTCCACACATGGGTTAGTTTAGTAATAGTTAAGGCCCATGGAAAGGACAGACAGTTTTACTACTTTATTTTATCTATTTTATTATTTAATATTATTTATTATTATAAATGCCATCTATTTTTGTGTTTTTTTAAAAAAAAAGTCTGAATAAAAATTTGGATATACTGTATTTCAGCCAGAGGCTATGTCATTTTATATATATGTGTGTGTGTGTGTGTGTGTGTGTGTGTGTGTGTGTGTGTGTGTGTGTGTGTGTGTAAAGACTCGTGACTCGACTCGGACTCTAAATCAAAGACTCGCGGCTCGACGAGTCTTGCCCCTCAAAGACTCGAGAATTGACTCGACTCGAGGCCGAAGACTCGTGACTCGACTCGGACTCTAAATCAAAGACTCGTGGGCATCTCTGCCAGTACCCCACCGCCATCTTGCTGGCATCTGAGTCGAAGTGGAGATCTGTAGCCATTACTGATCCAACCATGGGCCCTTCAATCCTTTCCAACAAGAGTCACTCTCATCTCATCAGTCCACAAAACCTTTGAAGAATCTGTCTTCAGATATTTCTTGGCCCATTCTTGACGTTTCAACTTGTGTGTCTTGTTCAGAGGTGGTCGGGTTTCAGCCTTTCTGACCTTGGCCATGTCTCTGAGAACTAAATACCTTGTACTTCTTGACACTCCAGGTAGGTTGCAGTTGTGAAATATTGCAGAACTGGAGGATAATGGGTTCCTGGTGGCTTCAAGTTTGTTTCTTCTCAATTTTTTGCGGTTAAATTGCATCTTTTCTTCTCAACACGTTTCTTGCAACCCTGTTTACCATTTGCTACAAAACGTTTGATGGTTCTGTGATCACGCCCCAATATCTTAGATATTTCAAGTGTGCTGCATCCCTCTGAAAGACCTTTTTACAATTTTTGACTTTTCAGAGTCAGTCAAATCTCTTTTTTGGCCCATTTTTCCCGAGGAGAAGAATCTGCCTAATAATTATGCACACCTTGATATAGGGCGTTGATGTCCTTAGGCCACACCCTCCCTCGTTATACAAATACACATCATCTAATATGCATTATATCCTCTTAGCATTCAAGTTTATACAGCTTGGGGTTGGAAATTAAGGATAAAATGATCATATGGTCAAAATAGTCACTTGCCTAATAATTGTGCACACGGTGTATATATGGATCTATCTACTACTAACTCTCAAAAAACTGACAACCAACAGCAACAAAACCAACCTACTCTGCAATTTTTTTTTGAAATTAGCGCCATTAAATAGGGATGCCCTATCCCTAAACACAATCGATTCACATGACAAACCGAACCAATCAGGTGATTCATTTGACGTCCGAAGCGCTCAAATGCTTCGGACGTCACTAGTCACGTGACCAAACCGCGCCTCGGCACAGTGTTTCGATACGTTTGCTTCATGAGCAACAGCGCATGTGTCGGAGCCTCGGGTGTCAGCGGACCATCACTACAGGTGGGTCCCTCACGACCAGGACACCACAACGGGGCATGGTTTTACCACACAGTTGCACATCAAGTTCCAAGTACCCGAGGTAAGGGATAGTCAGGCCATTGGCAGCCCTGACCTCTAACCAATGGCAGGCACGGAGGCGTTCCTGGCCCAAAGGCTCAAGATGCTGGCGGAAAGAAACACTCAACACAAGGGACCCTAACGCCACTCATGTTCACATCTAAATGAGAGCAAGATGAAATTAATCCGGAAGCATCCACGTCAGATAAAACAGCCTGTGAGCCAGTAACGGCCCTGTCCAAACTGTGGCTCTGCAGTTTGACGGGCACTAGTTTTCCGCCACAGAACGGGATTGAGACTGCTGACCAGAATTTGACTGAGGTCGAAGAGAGAACTGTGAACGAGGCGGAACACGCACCCCATCACACTCGTGCGAAAAGTGCCCAGGCTGGTTACAACGCCTACATACTAAAGGTCCGGATCGGGGTGGACGGCGGTGCTGACTGGAGTTCTGCAGTTGAGCGATACTGGCCATCAGCTGATTAAGCTGCTCCTGCTGATGCCGTAGCATATCACTCATTTCACTCATCTCTGACTGCGCAGCAGCTTGGGGGCTGCCAGAAACGCCATACTGAACACCATACACAGTGGAAACTGATTGACTGCGGCCCCTCGCACCACCAAGCGAACCTTCACGTTCCCAGTGGATGGCCTCAGCTCTTACATCCAACAAAGTGGAATCGGGTTGCCGACGCACCAACTGCTTCAGCTCACGCCGCAAGGAACAGTTCAGGACATGCTCAACGAACTGGTCTCTCAAAAGCGTCTCAGCATTGGGCATGGCAGTAGGGGCACACTGCTTTACCTTCCCCATGAGACCCATCAAGGCAAGAGAGAACTCCTGAAGAGTTTCTCCCTCTTGCTGTCTTCTGGAGAAAAAGGCCTGCTGCAGTGCCACATAAGACTCTGTGCACCCATAGAGCTCCTCTAAAATGGCAAGTATTCTTGCCGGATCCTCCCTCTCAGCGGCAGAGCGGTACCGTATCTCCTCCTTAGCCTCCCCTTCCAGATGGTCAAACAGGAAGAACGCCTGGAAGGATCGGGATAAGCGCAGAGCCCTCATGCTCGCCTGTACCTCCTCCACCCACTCACTCAAACCTATACCTGACAATCCCCTAAAAATGGGACACTTCCTATCCCTAGATACAAAAATTAGTCCTGGTTGGGCAGACAAGGTGGACGGTAAACCACTAGGGCCAGCCTGTTCCCCTCACAACCTCTCGTTATCGGCTTTTAAATGTGCGATCAAGTCCCTAAGCTCTTGTATTCCCTCCTCCATGACTAAAAAAAAGAATTCCCTAAAACAAAAACAATTGCTATGATGCAATAGCACTCAAAAGATAAAAGGGGGAAAGTTACACCTAGAATAAAACCTCACCACCATTCACGAGGGTCCTCAAGAAGTCACTGCTGCTCTGTCACCAATATGCTCCAATCTACACACAATAAGAAACAGGATTAATACAAGTAAAAAACACATTCAAAAGAAAATCCCCCCAAAAATAGAAAGACAAAACAAACAAAAAAAACAAACAGAGAACACACGTCTTGACCGTTTAAACCGAGAATCCTGCCGACAACGCCAAGTTGTGGCGAGGGTAGGGGTGAACTGAACAGAATAGAACTAATGATAAAATGGATTAGCAAAACAAGAGAAATGGGGACCGACAACACCACCCTGGGAATTTCACCCAGGCATTAACTAAACTAAAAAAGACACACAGGTTTGCTACCCGGTAACGGATGCAGGATGTGGTTCTCAGATAATGAAAAATACAACTTTTATTGAATACAAGAGACAGTGAATAAAATCTTTTCTTTTTGAGTAAAAACAAACAAAAGCTGGAGCTGGTTGAATGGTCATGGACCAGTGTGAGGGGTGAAGCTGAAAATAACAAATAATAACAAATCCAAAAAAAACAAAGTCTAAAGTTATACTTGTGCACAAAACAAAAGGAAACCACTCCCAAGACACAGCACACCAAACGTGGAGGGTCTCCACCACCACCACCACACTGGTACTGCCACCACCAGTCTCCAACAACTAAAAGAAGGAAAAACAACAATTAATACAATAAAAACGAACAACAATGGCAACTTATTTTAACAATCGCTCACCTTCTCTCACACGAACACACGCTCTCTCTTTTACCCACACACAATACACTGGGCGAAGCGACGGGGAGGCGGTGGCGGCTCAGCAGCAGCGGCGAAGCGGCGGCGGCTCAGCAGCAGCAGCAGCGGCGAGGCGGCGGCGGTGAAGCAGCAGCAGCAGCGGCGAGGCAGCGGCGGTGAAGCAGCAGCAGCAGCGGTGAGGCACAGCGGCGAGGCAGCAGCGGCGAAGCAACAGAGTCGGGACACAGGGCTCGACGGAGCAGTCGACAAAACAGTTGACAGGACGGTAGACAGAGCAGCAGAAACTGGGGTGATTGCAGCCAGTCCTCTCAGTAAGGTTCTATTGCACATGCAGGAGGAGGCAGGAAGGGGACAATCTAAGGGGACAATCTCCAACACTGGCGTTTACCGCCGGGAGCTCCAGAAATTCACAAAGCCCGGGCAGCATGCACAGGGCACAATTGCAGCATCCAAACTAAAACCCCGACCGGAAATGACGTCCAAATGACGGAAGGCGCAGAACCAAGAGCTGGCGAAGATGGGCGTTTTTATACGGCTTGGCCCGTCACTGCCACCAATGGCATTACGGGTAATCAACGCACTATTTGGGTTCATACTGCTACACTTAGTTAATAAAGATATAAATATTACGAAACCATTTTATTGTCTTAGTTTAAGACTTTTTTATGGATTATTGACATCGTTGTTGCGTAACATTTTTTTTTTTACTTTACGATGTTTGTCAACCGGACTGGCGGTCCCGGCTTCACGTTACTTGTGTACATCGTTGTGTAGCGACAGAGGACTTTTTTTTTCCGTCGTCTTCTTCTTCTTCTTCTCCTTCTGAGCGGAAGGAGCGTGAGAGGGAGAGAGAAAATTGAAAGCGATTGCGCTACCTATAACTTTATTCTATTCTTTACACTTTGGTGGTTGTTTTTGTGTATTTGTGTAGTTTATTTTAGTGTGAGTTAGTTTAGTTTTTAGTGTTTGTTTTGTCGTGTTTTGCAGCCAGACGCCGTCTGGTCGGGAGGAGAAGACCAGGTGCGCCGTCATGGCGGCCGCAGGGTTCTCCTCCCTGTCAAGAAAGCACGGCATCAAGCTAGGTGCCGGCTCCTCGTGCAACGTGGAGGATGTAGCGTTAGCCGTGGGGGAGCGGATCGGACACAGCTCGGTGAAGTCGGCAGCCCGAATGAACTGAGCTGTGGTCCTGTTTTTAGAGAAGGTGAAGCAGGTAAAGTTGCTGGTAGAGACCGGGGTGACGGTGATCGGGCTGTTCGAGGCGGTGCAGCCGCTCACACAGCCGGCAGCCCGGATCACCCTGTCCAACGTCCCCCCCTTTCATCAGCGACAAGTTCCTGCTCCAAAAACTGTCCCGGCACGGTAAGGTGGTCTCCCCGATCAGAAAGTTGCTTTCTGGGTGTAAATCTCCGCTGCTTCGCCATGTGGTGTCACACAGGCGGCAGGTTTACATGATATTAAATAACAGGGCACAAGAGTTCAACTATCGATTCATCGTACGAGTGGATGACTTCGATTATACTCTGTTTGCCACATCATCGGAGGTAAAATGCTTCGGCTGTGGGGCGGAGGGACACCTCGTCAGAGCCTGTCCGAAACCGGGCGGGTGCTGACGCGTCGGGTCCGGTCGGCGGTGTGGCAGTCGCGGCTGCGGCAGCTCCGAGCGGAAGAGAAACTCCAGAGATGCGGGGGGCACCGCTGGCCCGAGCAGGGAAGAGGGAGCGAAGGAGCAGGAGGTGAGAGTGAACAAAGGTGGAGAGGTCAAGGAGATGGAAGAGGGTGAGTTGGGAGAGACAGGTGAGTCAGGGAGTCAGGGAGGGGAGACGGGTGAGGTGGGGGGTTAGAAGTAGGTGAGGTGGAGGAATTAGGGAAGGTAGCGGGGCTGGGTGCGGGTGTGGTGAGGGAGACGGGTGAGGTGAATGAATTAGGTGAGGTGGTGGAAGCAGATGAGGTGAGGGAGACAGGTGAGGTGAAGGAAACGGGTGAGGTGGAGGAATCAGGTGAAGGAAAAAGAAAAGAAAAAGATCCTTCAGAGGACACGATAGTGGGTGGAGGTGTGTTTGAAGCACTGGGTGGTGTGGATGAGAAAACTGGTGGTGGGTCTTCTTGTGTGACTGAACAAACTGATGGTCTGGGTGAAACACCGGAATGGAAAACTGCTGTGTCTCAGAGACGCAGCAAAAGGAAACAGACAGTGTCAAATGAGGGGGGAGGGAAAACTGGTAGACTGGGGGCTGGAGCTGCTGCAGAAGACAGCAGTGACAGTGAGGGCGCCATATCTGACTGCAGCGAATTGTCGCTCTCACAAATAGTTTTAACAACACCTCTAGCTAATAGAGAGAAACATTTTTATTCAGCAAAGATGATAAAAAGTTTTTTGCAAAAAACAAAAGGAGTTAAAAACCTGAACATTGACATGCACTTTCCTGACAAAGTCACCTTTTTTCTGTCTGCCAAACATGTTATAAAAAACAAATCTTCATCAGATTTAACTGAGCAAGAAATCTTCAGGTTAAAAAAGCACCTTATACGAGTCCGAAAAGAAATACATTTTTAAAATGATGACAGGGATTTTATTTTTATCTGTGTTTTTATTTTCTTATTTTTGTGCTTTTTAATCCCAAACATGGATGTTTTAAAAATTGGAACGCTCAATGTGAATGGAGCCAGAGAACCAAAAAAGAGGGCACTTGTGTTGGACACAGCAAGAAGAAAGCACTTGGACACTTTATTTCTTCAAGAGGTCCACAGTGACCCAAGTATTGAGGGGTGCTGGGAGAAGGAGTGGGAGGGCAGCGTGTCTTTAAACCACAACACCACAGCAAGTGGAGGAGTGGGCATCCTCCTCTCCAAGAGGTTCTCTCCATCCTCTGTGGAGGTGGAGCAGGTGGTGAAGGGGAGATGCCTGCTGGTCAAAGCCAAGGTCCACAGTTTTAATCTGTTTTTTATGAACATTTATGCACCAAACCATGGAGCAGAGAGGAAGAGGTTTTTAGAAATTGTTAATAATAAGTTAAACAGCTGCGGCTCAGAGGATTATTTAATTTTGGGCGGGGATTTTAATTGTACTGAAGATGAGTTTTTAGACCGCAACCACAGAGCCACATCCAGCTTCCCAGCACACTCTGAAGCAGCTGGTCTACTCCCATGACCTGGTGGATGTGTGGAGGAGGATGCATGCAGACTGTCGTCAGTACACCTGGTCCCACCTGAGAGAGAACGGAGTCTCTCTAGCGAGGTTAGACAGGTTTTATTGTTTTAAGCATCATTTTAATGTTTTTAAAGATTGTAGGATTGTGCCATCTGTTTTTTCTGATCACTCTCTGGTTTTATGTGACGTCATACTAAAAAATATTTTACCAAAGAGCGCCTACTGGCATTTTCATTCTGCTTTGATTTTAGATAAAGGTTTTAAAGAAGTTTTAAAAATTTTCTGGTGTGGTTTTAAAAATCAAATATCTGATTTTAGTAGTCTTAGCCAGTGGTGGGACCATGGAAAAGTACAAATTAAACTACTCTGTCAGCAGTACCCTCTCAATGTCACACAGTATACATGTAGATCAATCAAAGACCTGGAGAGTGAAATAGTGGAATTAGAAGCGCTTGGCTATTCCACAGGAAATCGAGGGCGCATTGAAGTCCTCAACTCCAAAAAGATGGCCTTAGCCAGCCTGCTGGACTAAAGGGTACAGGGGGCGCTGGTCCGGTCCCGGATCCAGAACATCTCAGAGATGGATGCTCCCTCTGGCTACTTCTTCGGCCTGGAGAAGAAGAATGGACAGCACAAGGACATCCACTGCCTGCTGACGAACACCGGGCAGGAGCTGACCGAGCCCCAGGAGATCAGGAGCAGAGCCACGCAGTTCTTCTCCCAGCTTTACTCGTCGGAGTATGAGGAAGACGTTGAACTGGAGGAAGACTTTCTCAGAACTCTCCCGCAGGTGTCAGCTGACACAAATGCACAGCTGGACCTCCCTCTACAGCTGGAGGAATTAACGGCTGCCCTGAAGGGCATGCAGGGACGGAGATCCCCGGGGATCGATGGACTCACCGTTGAGTTTTACAAAGAGTACTGGGACATTCTAGGAGCTGACCTGCTCCAGGTTCTGAACCAAAGCTTGGACAGCGGTTCCCTCCCTCTCTCCTGTCGAAGAGCAGTGGTGACTCTCCTTCCTAAAAAAGGACAACTGCAGGAGATTAAGAACTGGCGCCCGGTGTCCCTTCTCTGCGTGGATTATAAAATACCCGGCAGGTCCATGGTAGACAACGTCTACCTAATTCGGGATGTTTTGGAGGTCTCCAGCTCATTGGGTATTGACACTGGTCTCATTTCGCTAGACCAGGAAAAGGCTTTTGACCGGGTTGAACACAGCTTCCTCTGGAAAGTCATGGGGAGGTTTGGGTTCAGCCCTGGCTTCATTGCCATGATCCGTGTGTTGTACAGTGACATTGAGAGTCCTATAGAGGCAGAGTTTTGGTTTTAAACAACCGAGTCGCGTCCCTCCTGTGGCACCGACTGTCCTGTCTGGATCCTCCAGCTGGACTTATGGTCAGAATCCAAGAAAAAGTCATAGATTTTTTTTGGGATGAAAAACATTGGGTGCCACAGGGGGTGCTGTTTTTACCGAGAGAGGAGGGGGGACAGGGCCTCATCCACCTGGCCAGCAGGACTGCAGCTTTCAGGCTGCAGTTTCTCCAGCGCTTCCTGACTGGTCCAACAGACCTGGTGTGTAGGGGTGTGGCCAGCTGCATCTTCAGAGAGGTGAGTCAACTGGGACTGGATACTGCTCTGTTTTTAATAGATTCCAATTTTTTAAAGTTAAATGGGATTCCTCCTTTTTATCAAAGTGTTTTTAAAGTATGGGCTTTTTTAAAAAGCAGCAAAGAAAAAACCACCTCCGATTCTCTGTTCTGGCTTTTAAAAGAACCACTCATTCATGGTGCCAGATTGGACATTTCCAGTGGTGCGACGCCCGGGTTGACGGCTGCTCTGTTCAGGACAAACACCGTGGACTTGCAGCGCCTGGTTCAAGCGGCAGGACCGACCCTTGGTGACCACCAGACTGTGGGAAGTGTGCTGGGCCTGCAGTCCACCAGGATGACGGAGAGAGACTGCTCCAGCTGTGGAGGGAGAGACTATCCCCTGGAGAACGCAGTCTCCTCGTGCAGCTGGAGTCAGGCACAGAGCCAGACACCACAGAACCCTTCCCGGCTTTAAGAATCACCCCTCGCCTTGAGACCCAAGGCCCTCTACTGAAGACCACATCCCTTCACCTTGGTCACACTAAGAAGAAGGACCTCTATAAAGTGTGCGTCCAAGTTTTTAACCAAAAGATTCTGGGGAAAAGAACAACGTGTGCTTGGAGTAAAAGACTGGACGGTAGACCCCACTGGAGAGTCCTGTACAAGCCGCCACTGAAGAAAAGAACAGGAGATCTTCAGTGGCGGATTCTGCATGGGGCCATTGCCTCCAATGCTTTTATCTCCATCATTAACCCTGCTGTGTCCAACCAGTGCCCCTTCTGCGACTCCAGCGAAACGGTTTTTCACATTTTTATTGATTGTTTTAGACTCACTGCATTTTTTATTGTTTTAACAAATGTTTTTAGTTCTTTTAATCAGAGTTTTACAATCACAAATTTTATTTATTGTAGGGGCTACAGCAAAAAAAACAAGGAAATGTGGCAACTTTTAAATTTTATTATTGGAGAAGCGAAAATGGCAATTTACATCTCAAGGAAAAATAAAATAGAATGTCTCGGTAGCGATGATGCAACAATGGTGTGGCGCCGCAACCTGCGTTCCCGAATCCACCTAGAGTTTTCTTTTTTTAAAATGGTGAAAGACCTTGACGCTTTCCAAAAAATCTGGTGCCACAAGAATACTTTGTGTGCTATTTTAAACAATAAGTTATTTTTTTCTGATGCACTAAAAGGTTGAATGTTTTCTTTTTTTGGCTTTTGATTTGTGTTTGTGTTTTTTTTTGTGTTTTTATTTTTATTTGTCTATTTATGTATTTATTTATTTAATATTTTATTTTTATTTTCGTTTTGTTTTGAATGGGTTGTCTCTTTTGGCTTGGTTTTGATTTTGTGTTGTTGTTCATTATTATATTTTTTTAGTTCATTTAATTCTTTGTTTAATCAGTTATTTATGTTAGGAAAAGGTGCATAAGTTTTTAGCCTGTATTTTGTAAATAAATGTGATTGTAAAAATCTTCTTCTTCTTCTTCTTCTTCTTCTTCTTCTTCTTCTTCTTCTTCTTCCAAATATCAAACACACTCCTGAGTCAGAAGACGTGACAATCTGACGGCTGCATGCAACACTGAAAATCATTTGTCCTTCTGAATAATGATTGTAATAAAATTAGATAAAAAATACAAAACCACCGCTACTATCTCAAAACAAATGGACCTGATTAAAAGATGAATGGCAGAAGTGAATCACCTACTACAGCACAGTGTAAATAATCTCCTGAGTTCTGTGTACCGGTAACCTCACACTGTCTGAATCCTTTTGATTTATTTCTCGTGTCCAGTCAGTCCAGGTTGCTTTCAAGCTGCCTGATCCCATCTCTCACTAGTTTAGCCAGGTAGCCTCATGCTAGTTTAGAACGGGGCTGCGGTATCCAGGTTTGGGTGCTGCATTGATGTCGCTTTCTTCTTCAGAATCTCCAAATATTACTCACATAACATTTATTGCACACCTTTGACTCGCTGGTTGAGGATCATTGCCGTGTTCATGAAATGCAAAGTCCTACAAGTCGCCCTGGACTCTGCTGTTTGTCATCGACAGCGGAAGCAGACGGAGTCTCCCGCGTGTCCCACCAGCGTCCCGAGCGCCACCGCCACCACCTTCGACAGGAGCACCTTCCGTCCTACACCTCCTACACCTCTTCCTCCTCCCCCTCCCCCGCCTCCCTCCATCAGCACTCCTCCTCGACCCTCCCCCACCAGTCCAGCTCCCACGTTCACCCCTCCCCGCACTACTCCACCTCCTCCCTGCCGCACATGCACACCTCCCTATCGCTGGGCCAGCCCTCCTCCCCCTCCATCTTCCGCTCGTCCAGGTGCCGCACCTCCTGCATCCCCCCGACCCCGGCGCCCACCGCCCCGCTGCCCGTCTGCCCCTCGCCACAGACGGGCATCCGCTACGTGTCGCCTTCCTGCTAGGATCCACACACGGACCTGCAGAGCCACTCAAACAGGTAGGAGGAGCCTCGTTGCATCAACACAGATCAAAAGAGCCTAAACTACTGGTACTGATACAGGATGTTTCTAGTGTTTCTGAGCGTTGTTTGTTTTTTAAAAGCAGCTGAAAGCAACTGCTTCCTAGTTATAGATGGCAAAAGTATGGATTCGTATGTAGAAAAATAGTCTGGTAAACGTAAAAGTACTGATTCAACTCCTTTACTTAAGTAAAGATACAAAAGTAAAAGCTCTGAAATGTACTTAAATTAAAAAGTTCTTTTTTTTTTTTTTTTGCCTTTAATGAAAAAATACATTTGCAATTAGTTTTTGCAAAAAGGACAAAGTTGTAGCAGAATCATCTGGACTGAACTGACCAGAGGTGTTGCATTAGCACCTGGATCATTTTTTGGTTCTCTTGATACTATAGTTTCTTTTTGTTTTTCAACGGCAGCACAACCAAACTGTAATCACTAATGCTTACAACCAAGGAGTCATTATTGAATGCTTACACTTTTAATAACAATAACCAATGTCATTTTCTCCATGCTTATTTTTGTCTGTACTGAAAACTGAACTTTTACCCCAAAAGATGAAGGAACTCTAAATAATCCCCCTCTGAAATATCATCTATCTTTATATTTAACTACACAACAGCATAGTTCAAATAGCTCCACTTCAAGAAATAGAACTGAAATAACGATAGGGTAATGACTTTGCAGAGAATTTGTATCTTTTAAATACAAAAGCAACAAGCATGTTTTTTTGTTATTTCCCATCTTTGTTCCCAGTTTCTTTATAACTCAATGTAAAGTGAATCCCAAGACTTCTTTTAATATGATAAAAACCACCGCGTATACACAAAAGTTTCTCCAAGTTTCTTCAGCAGCAGCTCAGCTCACAGTCAATTCCTGTTTTCCTCCATCTTCTACTGGGACTGGGCCAGCTTGCGGCAGCTGCTACCTGATTATAGCAAAATGTTAAAGAGGCTGATTGGTCAGGGTATGCTGAGACTGACTGAAAATGCTTTTTTATTGCAAGTTGGCAAGGTGGTCCACCCCTTCTGCAAGGTTTACATTTTCGGAGAACATGCAGTTCTTTTTTGAATTAGAAAGAATCAAAGAAAACACTATAAAAAAACATTTTATTTAACGGCCAATGGCTCACATTTTGGTTTGCAACCATTTCAAATTAAGACACTCTAAATAAATGTTTATTTGTTTTTGTAGGGGCCCATATCTGGAGCAGAGGGGGCGAGAGGAGCTGAAACAGGAGTGGTTTACCAAGTACTTCTCCTTCTGAGTACAAAAAAATGATGAAATTTGCTCCGAACTCATCCCACTACTACTCAAAGGCCAGTGGACATTTCTTAAAAAAACATCTTCCAAGTGTCTTTTTTTCAATACGGAAGCATTCGACGTATTCAAGCCGAGACCTTTGTCGGAACGGATAAAACACACAACTTCTCACACCAAAATGAAGCTTGTTTTAATGCAAAAATGTACGATAAAGATATTGAATAGAATATTTTGTTTTTGTACATGCTTCCATTTGTGTGCAATGGCTTAACTGAACTTGTGGGGGTGGGGGTGGGGTCTCTCCTCTTGAACTGTCGCTGGATTCCATAATTGAAATAATAATAAAAAGTTTTATTCTTTTTCAACATCATAAGGAAAAACTGTAAATGGCAGTGATTTTATTTTAAAGTGTTGTTGTGTTACCGTTTTTCGTTTGTGCCTTTATTTTGAAAACCGCCTATTTCCTTTTTGCCGAAGAAAGTTTGCTCCTGCCTCGGAAAGCAACATGCGCCATCTCACTTCAGAGTCGGTAAAACATGTAAAATCTACTTCTAACGTAATGTGTTAATCTTGTGAAAGTTTGTGTCACTGTGGCTTGCCTTACGTTTTTCTTTGTTGGTTATCTTATGTAAGGAGCATCATCACGAAGTGTCGAAGCTAAAGGTTTAGCAGACTGAGTTCAAGTTTATCACCCTTGGAAAGCGGAAGGAGGTTGGCAAAGTTTATTGATGTATTTAATGTGAAATATTGAGTTTATGGTGGATAATTGTTTATTGATTCAAAAGATGTAAATATGATTTGTATTGTTTGCTGAAGCATGACACCACGTCATTGTATTTTGTTTTGTTGTTTTGTTTATTTATTAGTTTTCACTGTGTCAAACGTGAAGGATTAGGAGGAGGAGAAGAATAAAAGAACACCCGTAAAAACCCTCTGCGTTTGCGAGTAATTCCAAGTGGGCTGCTACAGTGAAAACTCCCCCGACGACGATCAGCGAAAGCCCCAGCTGCAACGGATCCCTGCAGAGAAGTTGGCGCCATCCGGTTCTAGATTCATCTGCCGACCTGCTACAAGCCAGACGACTTCGCTCTTCTCATGATGCTCAGGCAAGATTAAAACGACAATATACTAATGGTACTAACTAAGAAGGTAAAGAAGGTAAAGAAAGAGACATTGAGTGTGAAGGAGCCAAAGAGACTTTATCCACATAAGTTCACAATGCAACTAAAGTGTCTTGAACATATTCTGAGGTCAAATAAATTGAAAAAGTGAACTGATATTGACGATATTTCATGGTGTTTGTCAAACGTGTCAGTGGAATAATAATTCATGTTTATGAAAGGGTCTATATATCTTCATGGTCTGTGAATGCATGACATATTGTTACTCTGTGGTGAAGATAGCTACACCTTATAAGTAAAGATTTAGGCATAGTAGACAGTTGAACTAAAACAGTTGCAAGGCAAGAAAAATGTCACTCCCAACGGAAAAAATAGACAATCCTGTGGACACCCCACTCGAGTCTAGCTCACATCAGAGAAAACGAACAGAGAAAGGTCAAGAAATGCATCATGAAAATGCCAAAAAAACGTGAAAAACATTTCACAAGGCTTATAACTCTTGGAAAGTTACAGCAAGGGAGGCAAGGACAAAACTAAAAACCCTGTGCTTCTTAGAAGACCTAAATGACTTACAGAAAGATATTGAAACAAGGCATGAAACCGTAAAACAGCAATATGAACCAATTCTACGTAACAGCGACACTACACCTGAGATTGTGAACAAAATGGACGCCTGTGGTACACTAACAAAGGAAATCTGTGAACTTGTAAGCAACCGCATAGAAACCATTGATAAAGAATATAATAATCAACTTGAAAAGGAAAGAGTTAGAGAAATTTTAAACAAAAGGGAATATGGGTCTGTCTTTGGTCACACCGAAACTGAAACCACAAGCCCATCAGAGCAATTAAGCAATCACTCTGGCTCAAGCAGTACTCACAGCAGCATAGTTAATGCAAAGGCAGAGCTCGCTGTTAAAATGGAGCAATCCAAGGCCATCGAAGAAATTCAAGCAGAGCAAGCACATGTCCACAATTTAGAAAGTGAATGGAAACTTAAAGAAGCAAAACTGTTGTCAGAAATGAAACAAAGAGAGGTGGAAATGCAACAACAGTTGGAACAAGAGAGAGCAAAGCTGCAGCAGTTACAAGCAGAAAAGGAGGTTGCTATAGCAGCAGCCCCTGTCAGAGCCTATGAAAGTTTTGAGGACCATAATGAAGGAATTGACACTCAAATTGGTTCTGCTTGCTACAGAAGACAGAAAAAAGAAGCTCCTTTAAATCCAGATATCGCATCATTCCAACCTAGCCAAGCAGCTTCTGCAAGAACACTGAACCAAGAGTCTGCCAATCTAGCACAAGCAATTGCTAGTTCATTGAGTATGAATCGCTTGCCAGTCGCTGAACCCACCACATTCAGTGGCGACCCTTTAAGATTCACAGATTGGAAGATGTCATTCATTACTCTTATTGACAAAAAGCCCCTACCAGTGAGTGAGAAGATGTTTTATCTCAAAAATTATCTTGCCGGAGAGGCGCGCAAAGCTGTCTTTTATCGAGATTCAGAGAACACATACAACGGAGCGTGGAAAGTTCTACAGGACAGGTATGGAAATCCGTTCATCATATAAAAGGCTTTCCGTTATAAGCTCATGAAATGGCCAAAGATCAGCACAAATGACCCACTAGCACTACGAGAGTTTTCTGATTTCCTCCGAAGCTGCACTGAAGCAATTCCACACGTTCAAGGACTGGCTATCCTTAATGATTGTGAGGAAAACCACAAATTGCTCAAAAAACTGCCAGAATGGATTATGAGAAAGTGGAGTAGAGTTGTCGTAGATGAACTCGACACATCAGTCAGCTATCCAGATTTTGCACGTTTCACAGAGTTCTTGAGTAGAGAAGCAAGAAAAGCCTGTAACCCTGTCGCTTCTCCACTGATGATAAATTTTAAAACTAAAGGTGATAGAATCCCAAAGAGAGCTAAGGCCTTCAACACAAACACACAAACAAAGAGTTTCCCCCAAGAAAGACAGGAAGCATTCAGCAGTAAACCAAAATGGCCTTGCTTTGTCTGTAAAAATTAAACTCATGGCATCACAAGGTGTCCCACTTTCACAGCTAAGGTCGTTTACCCACTAGCCCTGTGCGGCTAGTGCCAGCCTTTCACGGTACGGGACAGCTCGGTTGAAATGTATTTCCATAAGCCTGACTAGTACCTGAGCGTGGACGGAGTCACGGTTGCAAGGCGAACCAAAGGTTTTTTTGTGCCTCCCGTGTCCCGGAAACCATAGGGTTCACTTTTTGTATTAACCGTGGTTTTGTTTTGTTTTGTGCGAGACATTTTCGTAGGTCTTAGAATGATTTTGTTTCATACTGTTGACTTGTATCAAAACACTTTCCTAGAAGAGAAAACGTAGACGCTGAAACGATCACCTGAGTCTCACAGTCGTTTATTATTAGACAAGAATATCCGCACAACTTAAGTCCACACAAAGCACAAAACAGCAACAACTCTATTCGACCAGCGTTAACAAGCGAGCAGCGTTTAAAAATCGCTATAGGGAGTGAAACTTAGGAAACTTGCGAGCCAGAATCGCCACTTTCGCTGCCAGCAAACACAACACAAGCAGAGCACGGAGTTAGCGGTGGTGGCTAGCGGTTTATCGACACGATTCAACGGCTCTACTTTGCAAATAGCCTTCAAACTAAAGTTGCTTGATGTTACAAAACACATTTACAGTCCTCAAGCATGTTTTCAAATAGCGTTGTGGCCGACTATTCTCTCGTCGTCCACCAGGGGGCCGAGTCGAGCCCGTCTCACTCCCGTTGGACACCGCGGCGGTGTTCCATCGCATCCGAATTAGGCTGAACAAACCTCCAACATTTTCTCTGTTCGTTCCACTCCGACTGTTGTAGTCCTTGGTGCGTCGGTAGTCGCTCGGCATTTTTATTTTTTTGTTTCTCCGGACGCTGTTTTGCTGTACAGCGACGGCCACTGGCTGCGAAACCAGGAAGGCTTTTCATTGCGTGTTGGAAGTTACAAAAGTGCTTTGCCAGAAAAGATCTTTGCACAGCAGAACAGTGAAAGTATTCTTGTTTAAAAAGTAATGTTCAGGATTTGATGCCACAAAGAGTGATTTGCTAAAGTTGTTTATTTGAACAACATAAATGATTTCATAAATGAAGAGAAAAGTGAACTGAATGTGAAATGAATGTTAATGATAAAAAAAGAATGTTGGTTTTGATGTCACAAAAAGTGTCAAAGGTCAAACATTATTTGCACAGCAGAAATGCGTAAAGCTGGTGAGAGGAATGTTCATCTTTTATGTTGTTTCAGTCAATTTGAAAAAAAATATATAATATATAATATTTTGCCACGATTTTGTCTGGGGGGGCATGAAAACTTTCCTTCCTCCAAGGTGGGGGGTGACAGAGAAAAGTTTGAGAACCACTGGTCTAAAGGCACAGTGTGTAAAATCCTGCCATCCAGTGGTCAGATTTCAGATTGCAGCGCTCATTCACTCACCCTCTCTCCCTCCCTCTCTGTTTCTGTAGTGTCAGATTCTGAAGTCGACATTTCACTTTGATTTTCAGAGTGATGACACCCTGGAAAAACTCTCCATCATTTATTCTCTATTCAGGTTGAGTTGCTGCAGTTTGTCAGAGCTCAGCTGTGATTGGCTGCTCTCAGCTCTGAAGTCCAACCCCTCCCACCTCAGACTCCTGGACCTGGGTGGGAACCAGCTGCAGGATTCAACAGTGAAGGTGCTGAGTGGTTTTCTGCAGAGTCCAGACTGGAAACTGGAGAGTGTGAGGTCAGTACTGGTTTGGAACCAGTGCATGATGGTTTCAGCACCAAACACAGTTCATCACACATGTTGAATAAACATTGAACTGAAGGTTGATTCATATCAAAATGACATCCAGAAATATGAAAACTTCATTCAGTGTCTAAATTAAAAAGAAAAGAAAAGGTAATCAGTGGTCATGTGACCAAACATCATTTCAACACACATTAGTTTTGGACCGAGGACTTAATTTCAAGATGACATTTTCTGTAGTGTCAGATTCTGAAGTCGACATTTCACTTTGATTTTCAGAGTGATGACACCCTGGAAAAACTCTCCATCATTTATTCTCTATTCAGGTTGAGGAGCTGCAGTTTGCCAGAGCTCAGCTGTGATTGGCTGCTCTCAGCTCTGAAGTCCAACCCCTCCCACCTCAGAGAGCTGGACCTGGGTTGGAATCAGCTGAAGGAATCATCAGTGAAGCCACTGATGGATCTTGTCCACAGCAGTGACCATCAACTGGAGAGTGTGAGGTCAGTACTGGTTTGGAAGCAGTGGATGATGGTTCCAGCACCAAAGCCAGTTGATCCCACAGCAGAGGTCCAGTGTTCCCAGTCACAGTGTGAGAGGAGGATGGTGACGTCCAGCTGCTCCTCATTCATCCAACATCTGCTGCCAAACTGCTTCTTCTCTCAGTTCACCACTCAATTATTGATCAGTTCGTCTTCATCAGGCCTCAGTATCAGTCCAACACTCCATGGTCACATGACTTTCATATGTTCCACACTTGACATGTGACTGAGAGTCTGCTTCTTCTCACCAGTCACTCCATCATCTCCATCAACAGTCAACATCTCTGTGATGATGCGTTCAAGGACCGTGAGTCCTGACTCCTGCTGTCTCTTCTTCTCTCGACAGCTGGAGGTGAGGGAGGATGAGGAGGAGAGTGAAGAGGAGAGCTTCATCTAGTGGTGGCTGACAGAACTACAACCAGTGGAGCTAAACAGCAAGCTGCACACACACACAGTGTGTGGGCGTGTCACGATCTTTGACCCCAGTGGAGCCTGGTGGCTGGCGGACTGCTTCTCCCTACAAGCTGCTGTGGTTACTGGGAGAGACGTCCCAGAAGCCACTGGTGGAGCTGAATCCTCAGTGGAAGAAGCAGGACTTGGAGATGGAGGCCAGAGCAGATGGTTCTCAGCATGAAGCCTCCTTTTCACTTTGGATCAAAGGTTCTGGTTGTGTGCCACCACTTTTAATGTTGCTCCTGAGCTCATTGGTTGTTCCTGGTTGGTTGAAGAATTTTCTGAATAAAGTTTTTGACAAATGTATTCCTTGTGTTGTTTTTACTCCCTTCAGTCTCCAGCAGGCCTCCTCGGTCAAAAGAACCGAATAAATCCACTAAACGTCGACCGTCCAATCACAGTTCAGCATGAGACGGAGTGGTAGAAAGCGAAATCTCATCATGTCTGAAACAACTGGAAAAAACCCAACAGACTCTGAACACAGTGTGTTGTGTTTTTGCTGGGACAGAATCAGTCTCTGTGGCCAGTGGCATGTGAGACTGGATCAGTCACGTGAAGAAGGTTCATTAACACACAGTGCATCTGAAAATATAGATGAGGAAATAAATGGATTTCAACAGACAATGTCAACTTCCTGCTCCGTCACTTCCTGTCATCTTTCACCAGACCACAGAGACTCTTTACACTCACTGATACAATACACACATAGAAAATATACACAACATAGAATGTTGATTTTTTTTTTTCCCCCTAATGTCCAAAAAAAAACAAAACTTGAATTTGCTGGGATTTCCAAGCAAAATCCAAAGAAGAAGCATTTATTAATCCCACATTGGGGAAATTTGCAATTTGTCTTTTTTTCTGGGACATTTTTTTCCTCAAAGTCCTTGAATGAGGCTGAAACTGAGGTCAATGAGTGTCCTGTCATGGTTGAGACAGAGTGGAAGGATGCAAACCAAGACTTCCAAAGGACCAGTGAACCATCAGAAGGTTTGAAGAGCGGCCAGGTAGCTCACTGCATCATAGGAAGAGCTTTGAATGTCAAGGTTGCTGGTTCAAGACCCAGCACAGGCACACTGGTGTTTTGAATTCAAGAGGAGCAATTTGTCATCACAATTGAACAAAGAATTTTAAATACTTTAATAAAAGTTATTAAAAAGTCCTGTGGTACCTTAGCACAAGATGGCGCTACTCTAAGCAAAATCTCAACATGTCTGAAAACCAGAAAAAAACACATATAACACATATAACCTCCTGTGTGACAGCGCGTCACACATGAGGCGACAGCACAGCCGGCCAGCCAGCCACGCCGCTCCTGAGCTTGAGCTCTGACTGAGCGAACCACTGGACTGTTGTCTCTCAAAAGGTGATCGTTCTCCAAATTATTTAGTATCTTCTCAATACACCTATCTCTATCTGTTTGCATAAGCACAGTCGAAGCCATGGCTTCTCCCTCTCACCTCTCCTCTGTCCCTCCTCTCTCTCCTCCCGTCTTTTCTTGCTCACACTGCCAGATGCTTAGCTTTAGCTCGTCCTCAATTACTGAGCACAAATACCATCCAGAGTTTTTACCAGAGACTAATATAACAGAGCACCAACAGTTGCTCACATTCTGTTCCACTCCTGGACACCGGAGTATCTGCAGATACCTGGCAAAGTTTTATCCAGGATACGTTTTCACCTCAACGGGCCCAGAGATGGGCCCGCGCTGGTAAGTTTCGCTGTTTGCCGGACCTAAACCCACTCTGGTCTAAGACAACAAAACGCAGCAGACTCCTCTTTGGCGCGTGTAAGTTTTCCACTGCGGCCCACAGCCATAAACACCAGTAAAAGAGCTACGAGCTACGCCGTTTTGCACTACACTGTTGCTGCCGGAGTTTCTTTTCTGGTTTCCAGATTGTCCCGCCTGCCCCCCGCATGGCTCCACTTACCTCCCCACACGAGTGTGACAGCTGTATCCACAAATCGCAGAAGATCGCGGAGCTGGAGCAGCGTATCTCCAACCTCTACTGGATCAGGGATGAAGAGATGAGGCTGGATTCTGTTGTTAGCCTGGGTCCTACTGGTCCCGATTCAGTCGGACTCGCAGATCTAGATTCAACCATCCCGATGCTCGGTCCCGGTTCCATGGACACAGATCCCGGGCTCACTGGCTCAGCTCCGGCTGAGGGATCGGCCCTAGCTCCCCAGCTCCGCGCCGACGAACCGCCTGCCGCAACGACACCTGGGCTAGCGTCTTCAATTCCACCACTTAATTCCATCCGGGAGGATACGTGGCTGGTGCAGGGGGCTAAGCCTAAATGGCTGAGCGGCAGTGCGAGGGCAGCTTTCACTTTTAGCCCCAATCCGAGGCTCCGAGCTAACAGCTCCACTCCCAACCAACAGCCCTGGTCCACAGTGCTGGGAGGGCGGCGGACGCGACCCAGTCCGTTACCTGCTCCGCCTTGTGAGCTTCAGATGGACAACAAATATGACATCTTGAGTGTTGAGGACTTCCCTCCCCTCCAAAATGACCATCTCGCCTCCTCTCTGACTGGTCCACTGCCAGCGGCCCGGGCTGTTGGGTCGTCTGCGCTGGAACCTCCAGTCAGGTCCGCAACCTCCACCTCTCGGCACAGGTTGGTGAAGGAGGCTGCTCTCAGGGCGCGACGACGTTCTGGTGGCGCTCTGGGTCTTGTAGAGTCGTGCGGGACCCCAGCCTCCGCCGATGATGTGACACTGTGGCACCAGCGCTCGGCCCCTCGTCCTCAGCCACTGTTTGCCCCAACCACCGCCATCATTGGTAGCTCCATAATTAGAAACGTCCGTTTCTTCAATGCCACCACTCATTGTTTTCCAGGAGCCACCATCAATGACATTAAAAACAAACTCCCGGACTTGTTGCAGTCGTTCCCACACTCCATTAAACGTTTGGTCCTGCACGTTGGAGCCAATGATGTGCGTCGTCGGGAATCCGAGCTGCTAAAGTGTCACTTTAACGATCTGTTTGTGGCCCTGAAGAATTGCGGGATGTCAATCTTCATCAGCGGTCCTCTCCCGACACTTGGCCTCGGAGCAGAGCGGTTCAGTCGACTCCTGCAACTTCATTCCTGGCTCCGCGCCGCCTGCACCACCATTGGTTTTAACTTCATTGACAATTTTAATTTATTCTGGAATCGCCCGTCGTTTTACCGTCATGATGGACTTCACCCAAACAAATTAGGTAGCCGCACGTTAACCTCAAACATCCACTACACCATACAATCAGCGTCTCTCACACCTGCGTGACTGTCTTCGCGTCACACCCCCTGTTCAGTGCCGACCACTTCCTCTACGGAGCACCCTGTGGACATTGCCTCCTGCAGCGCCTCCCACAGGGCACGCTTCCCTAGTGCTGATAGGACTGAGCTTGCTACTGCTGTTCCACCAACACCTGTTCCCATACCTGTAATAATGAATCATCGACCATATAAACGCAACAAACACATAACCCACAACCGCACAACCCACGCTACAGGCAGACTTTCCCCCGAGACATACAGACAATTTGGTTTTAACAGAAGCAATCTTTTATATTAACCTGGCCGTGCTGAACGTGCGCTCCCTTTTAAACAAATCTTTTATCATAAATGAATTGATTTTAGATAATAAGTTAGATGGTATGCTTTTAACAGAGACATGGCTCGGCACAGAGGCTCCAGCTGTCCTCACCGAGGCTTGCCCACCAAATTTTAGCTTTTTATTTTCTATCAGGGGATGTAAGAGAGGAGGTGGAACTGCATCAATTTTTAAAAACAATTTAATGTCAAAGGAAGTTTCTTTTAACAGTTACTCATCATTTGAGTACCATGCTTTTGTTTTTAGCAGTCCACCAATTATTTGCATTAATGTATACAGACCCCCGCATTACTCAACTGCTTTTATCAGTGAGCTCTCCGACCTTTTATCAATCACACTGACAACTTATGATAGAATTTTAATAACTGGCGATTTTAACTTGCACATCGACAACAACTCTGACCCACTGTCAAGAGAGTTTTTACACCTTTTAAACTGCATGAATTTTAACCAGCACGTCACACGGCCTACTCACAACAGGGGACACACCCTGGACCTAGTCATAACCTATGGCTTGTCCACTGGTGTGTCCTCTGTTGTTGATCTGGCCGTGTCCGACCATTATTGTGTGTATTTTAACATTGCCAGTTTTAACCAACAGGAAGCCCCGGTGAGAACAGTGAGGAAACGCTGCCTTACCTCTGAGGTGGCTGCAAATTTTATTGAGGTTTTAAATGCACTCCTGCTGAAATTTTACCTGCACCCTGTGATTTTATTGTTGAAAATTTTAATAGCAAACTTAAATCCACATTAGACTCTGTGGCTCCACTTTTAACAAAAACTGTTAAACCAAAGCAGCTTTTATCCCCGTGGAGACATAAACCAGAGATTTTAAAATCAAAAAGACAATGCAGGAGTGCAGAGAGAAGGTGGAGAAAAAGCAAACTCACCGTACATTATGAAGTTCTTCGTGAACAACTAAAATGTCACAATAATACAATCAAACAGGCAAGAATCTCCCATTTTTCAAATCTTATCATAGAAAACAAAAATAATTCAAAGTATCTTTTCTCCACCTTCAACCTTTTAACTAATAATAATCTTAAAAAATCCCCAGAGATGCCGTCTGACGCTCTCTGCGAGAACTTTGCAGGCCACTTCAGAGGTAAAATCGATGGCATCAGGTCCAGTCTTTTAGCGCATCAGAATGTATCTTTTAATACATCTGGACTGTCATTTTTATCCAAGGAAACACTGGAGAGTTTTGCCCTGGTTGATGCAAGGACACTTGGTCGAGTTTTCTCCCAGGTAAACCCAACAACCTGCCTTTTAGATCCAATTCCCACATCACTTTTAAAGACATTTTATGGATTCTTTGAGGAACAGATTTTATACATCGTAAATTGCTCTCTTCAGACGGGTGTCTTCCCTGCTGCCTTTAAAACGGCAGTGGTGAGGCCCCTTCTGAAGAAGAGCAATTTAGACCAAACTATTCTTGACAATTACAGACCTGTATCCAACTTGCCATTTTTAAGTAAGATTTTAGAAAAAATTGCTTTTAACCAATTAAATTATTTTTTAAGTACAAACAACATCTTAGAGAAATATCAGTCTGGATTTAGGATGAACCACAGCACCGAGTCAGCCCTCGTAAAGATTTTAAATGATATCAGGTGTAATGCGGACTCAAATAAACTCACAGTCCTGGTGCTACTGGATCTAAGCGCTGCCTTCGATACAGTAGATCACCACATTTTATTAAACAGACTCAGAAACCTGGTGGGCCTCTCTGGTGCTGTTCTTAACTGGTTTTGTTCTTACCTCACAGATCGCTATTTCTTCGTAAGTTTGGATGCGTGTTCCTCCGGAAAACATAAAATTAAGTGTGGGGTTCCCCTAGGGTCAATTTTAGGTCCAGTACTTTTTAATCTTTACATGCTTCCCCTTGGGGATGTCATCAGGAGACACAGCGTCACCTTCCACTCTTATGCTGATGATACACAGCTTTACATTGCTGTGTCTCCTGATGACACAGGGCCTATTGATACCCTTTTAAAATGTATTTTAGATATTAAGTCATGGATGGCAGCGAACTTCCTACAGCTCAACCAGGACAAAACAGAGGTTTTAGTTATTGGTCCTGAAGGCAAGAGAGAGAAACTTTTACCAAAACTTCATCATTTTAAACCAACACAATCTGTAAAGAACCTGGGCGTCATTTTTGACTCTGAGCTTAGTTTTATTGCGCATATTAAAAACGTCACAAGGACGGGTTTTTATCATCTTAAGAACATAGCTAGAGTCCGCCCGTTTCTCACCCAGGCAGACACAGAGGTGCTGATGCATGCTTTTATTTCTTGTCGGATAGACTACTGCAATGCCCTGCTCTCTGGTCTACCGAAAAAAAACTATCTGTAACTTACAGGTACTTCAGAACTCAGCCGCTCGTGTGCTTACTAGGACCAGGGGGCGGGATCACATTACTCCAGTTTTAAAATCACTGCATTGGCTCCCTGTGCGATTCAGGATCGACTTTAAAGTGCTTTTATTAGTTTTCAAGTGTCTTAACGGTCTTGGACCATCTTATTTATCAGATATGCTTTTATCTTATCAGCCCTCGCGGATCTTGAGGTCCTCTGGAACCGGCCTATTAATTGTTCCAAGTGTTCGGACCAGAACCCATGGAGAGGCTGCGTTCAGCCACTACGGTCCGAAACTTTGGAACAGCCTGCCAGAGGGAATCAGGACTGCAGAGACTGTTGATGTTTTTAAGGGGAGGCTTAAGACTCACCTTTTTAGTTTGGCTTTTAAGTGATTTATTTAATTTGTATTTTACTAGTCTTGCTTTTTAGCTTTAAAGCTTTTAGGATTATTGAATATTTTATCTTATTTTTATCTTTACTATCTTATTTCCTGTATATCTTTTTACTTTTTACAATCTTATAGTTTTTTAATTTAGTTTAGTTTATATTATTTATTTTATTTTTTATTTATTTTCATGATTGTTACTATTATTATTCTTTTAACTTCCTTTTCCTGTATTGTTTTTAGCTCCAGTGTTTCCTTGTAGGGGGCCTGCTCACTGGGAGGGGTCTCATCGTTCTAGGGACCCTCTCGGTATGGATGATCCCCGTGGGTGGCTGTTTCCTACTACAGGTCTCTCAGTGCCTTGCCATTTCAATTTTTATTGTGCTGATTGACTGACATTTTTTATGTATTTACTTACTTATTTTTAAACTGTTCTCTGGGATGTTTTGTGTGTGTTTGTATGTGCGCGTGTGTGTGTGTGTGGGGGGGGGTGGTAACCTGTATGTGATTTGGGAGGACATGGGTGGATGGTATTTGCTCTATTTTTCTTTTATCTTCACTAATATTTGATTTTAATTTCTGTTAAGCACCTTGAGTTACAAGCCTTTGTATGAAAGGTGCTATATAAATAAAATTTGATTGATTGATTGATTGATTGATTGCTGAATGTTTTAAAAAGCTTCTGGCGCGTGGTGGTGGGGTTTAAAGCGGGTGCACTGGGCTTGGACATTAGCGCAGCCGGAGGAAGAACCCTGGTTGCGGGTGCCCGTTCATCGGCAGGTGGTGCTGTGTGTGCGTGATGGTTGTGCGTTCACCGCTTGGCTGTTAAAGCCTGGAAACTTTCTCTGCCTTTTGGACTCATACGGTGCAGCTGGAAGAAAAAAAAAAAATCATCATTCTGAAGGCGTAGCGGTGCGCCGCCTAATAAAAGCTCTAAAATTATTAATTAATACGTTTCTGTTGAATTTTATTTTATGTGCTACATAGATTTCCTTGTGTGCTGAGAATGTGCAAGTAGTGCACGATTGCGCAAGCAAGCAGCTTAGAGGGAACATTGGTTATGATGCAATAAAGTAAATACACTATGAGTCAGTAAAGTACCCGTTCTCTACTTGTTCTGTAAAATAGTGGTGTGTGTGTGTGTGTGTGTGTGTGTGTGTGAGTGTGTGTGTGTGTGTGTGTGTGTGCCAGATAAATATCAGCTGTTTCCCACATTGACTGATGTGCTTTTGAAACTTTGATCTTGTCTTCATGGTGTTGACTTTCTAAATGTCTGTGGTGAATACATGGAGATCTTGACAGAAGAGAAATCTACCAACAAGCAGAGACTTTATCTGGATTGTCTTGTTGCTTTATTGCTTCAATTCAACAGTTGATCATTGACTTGACATTGTTATGCAGTATAGACTGATGGTATATTTCATGACTTATTGATTGACTGTTGTCACATTGAGCCAACAAGCAGAATCAAAAGACAAAATTCTCTCACAATATTTACATGCATTCATCTGATTGTTGACAAACGGATCAACAGTCAGAAGGTTGATCAGATGGATGAGTTGTTGAAAGGTCAAAGGTCAGGGTGGAAAGGTCCAGAGTGGAAACAGACCTCAGCTGTGTTTCCACAGTAATAAAGTTGTCATGTGGACTAATGACACATTATTAATCTGCGGGATGAATGGGCTGCAGAGGAAGAGAAAGAACGTGGCACAAACATCCAGCAGGTGGACAACAGTCACCAGGAGCACCAACAGGAAGTGGCGTCCAGGCCCCGCCCACCCTGTGATTGACAGCCGGAGACACTGGGTAACAAACGTGAAGACAGAAGAAGAATCAAAGGTGAGAATTCAGCTCAGAGTCTCTCTGACGACTTCAGTCACACTTTCATCAACTCAGCTGAAGAACCTGAAGGAACATAAAGTCCAACATGTAGCGGCTGAGTGAAGGAGGTCTGGACTCTGTGGAGGAGCTCCATGGTTCCAGAGACGCTGTAGAAGGACAGAAGACCTGCTCTGTGGTCCAGGTACACTTGCACTCTGGAGGACCGAGGACATGAGACACGAGTACTCATGTTGTTGTGACGAAACCAATATTCACCTGGGTAACAATATAAACTCCAGGATTTGTCATTTGCTGTGTCTCAATTCAGGTTCTGCACCCTTGAGGCCGAGTGTCCTCCGTCTGAAGGAAGCGTTCTTAGAGTTCCCAGCCTAGAAGGACGGACCAAACCCCGCCTCCCCGGTAACCACTCGGGACGGTCTAGCCTTCGGCGTATTTCCTCGTTTCGTCACCGCCGTTCCCTCTGGCTGGCCAACCCCGGAAGTGACGTTTCTATAGTATCACGCTAACCATTGGTTTGCCATCTAACGATGCCGTTGAATGTTCAAATAAATAAAATCCTACGTTAAAAACTGGATACTTTATGTGAAACGTCAATATTTAGATTTATATGTCGTGTCTTAACCAGTACATGCCGCTAATTTCAGCTGACTTCCCAGGATCCCACGATGCTTTGCAGCAGCACGCAAAGCATCATGGGATACCCAAGTACGCAAAGGATAGTAGCAGTGTATCCTTGGAATCGGCTAAAACGATGGGTATTTACGAGTGCGCATTTTGAGCGTCCTAAACACCCTCGGGAATTGGGACAAGCCTTCGCGCAGTGCGATGACGCAACTTCCTTTCAAAATGCGCACTTCAAGGATGCAGAACCTGAATTGAGACACAGCAATTGAATCCAAATCTACTTTCCTCTGACCTTCCTGCTCTGCCAATGTTCCTGTAGGCCACTGCTACACCAACCCCCTAAAATAAACCACAGAAGTCCCTCCCCCTTCTCCACTCAACCTCCCAGTAACATCGTCCAGTCAGACCTTCTCTACTCAGGACCTGCTTCTTGTCAGTGAATCTGTCTGGATGATCACAATAAGACTGAACTTCCTCCATGAATGTCACTTTTCTGTTCTCCTCAGATAATAACAGACGTTTGTGCACTGTGCAGAACTTGCTGTATTTCATCTCTCAGCTTGGTCCAGCTGCTGCCACGTCCTCAAAGTATCTCAGAGGACGGATCTCCAGGCTGGAGGAGTCTGGAGACGCACTGAGTGCTGGCAGTGAGGAGAACCTGTGGAGAAACTGGCTGTGGTCCAGTGTGTGTGAGATCTTCTCCAGCTCAGCGTCTCTCCTCTTCAGCTCCATCATCTCCTGCTCCAGCTTCTTCTCAAGCTCTTTGACTCCACTCACTGCTGCCCCCTGTGTGGATCTGACCTGCTGCTGCACCTCAGAGTGTCTTTTCTCCAGCAGACGGATCATCTGGGTGAGGATCTTCTCGCTGTCCTTCACTGCTTTATCAGCAGAGCCGTTGATGGACTCCACCCCCTTCAGGTCTTCCTCTGTGTGCTGGATCTTCTGCTGGATCTTCTGCCTGGTCTCCTCCAGCTCTCTCTGCCTCCCAGGCCTCTGTACTGCTGCTGACACTGTCTGATGACCTTTATGTTCATCCATACAGCATAAAGCACAGATGATCTTCTGATCAGTGCGGCAGAACATCTTCATCACCTCATCATGACGAGGGCAGATGTTCTCCTGGAGCTGCTGGCTGGGTTCCACCAGCTTGTGTCTCTGTAGGGGAGCAGCATCACGATGAGGCTGGAGGTGAGAGTCACAGTAGGAGGCCCGACAGACCAGACAGGACTTGAGGGCCTTCAGTTTCCTCCCAGTGTAGACATCACAGGCCACATCTCCAGCTCCAGCATAGCAGTGATCAGCAGGAGCATCTTGGAGTCCAGTCCCCCCCCTCGCAAAGAAACTTGGCACGTTAACTTTGCCGACACGTTAGCGTAGCGCGACAGCGATAGCGTGCTTCCCCCGCCCCGTCAACGTTAGCGCAATTTCCAACCAGCACTGCAGAGAGAAAGGCAATATCCAGGTGGAGTGAAAATACATCCCAGTGCCCACCATCACAGGCATATAGACGTAGATAAGATAAATTTACATAAAATACCAGAATGTTTGTCAATTTTTCATTAAAACATATTTTATTTATTTAGTTAGATAAAAATGTTTCCTCCCAGCACAATATGTATTTGTTAATTTAACTCACATTCCTGCCATCATCTTAACACAATTCAGTGTCACTTTTAAGTTGGAAAAGCATAATAATTAAATTACTTAAATGGCACATTTCAAGTAAAACAGTTGCTATTTAGTCTATTTGTGGTGGTATGTGAGTTATACTTCCCATAAAAAGACTTCCTTTTACATCAAGAATATTTAAATTTTTCATAGATGACTCCCAAAGAGACAGACATATTCTGTCAAGTTCTAACCTGAAGACCACTCTGTCTGGTCCAAAAAGAATTATATTGAATTGAGAGCAGCTGTTCTTATTTTCTCTTTTTTGAGAGAGATTTGCTCAGATTTTCAGTTGACCTGTTGATTTGATTTCTCCGATTAAAATTAAAACAAAGTCTGGTATTTGGCAGCTCGTTTAATTCTTATACATAGGTATAAAATACATTTTTTATAATAACATTCACGAGTTTTCGTTGTAAAAGTCATCATTTTCATATACACAAGTTGGACATCTAAAAGTATCGGTATCTGTATTGGCATCGGGATACTAGCCTTGGTATCACCTGGTATCATATCGAAAAGAAAAATAGTGGTATCGCACATCCCTACTTCCACACACACACACACTATACTGTAAATGGCTGCAGTTTCCTTTACAAAAGTGCTACAGACGTCATTCAAACATCCATGTGTTTGTCTCATCAAGACCTATATTTTACATAAAATATTTCTTTGAATTATAAAACAGTAGCACATTTCTAATTAAGGGCCTACAAAATACAAACTAAGCTTAGTAAATTCATCCTAAGTTAAGGCTAAAATAACATTAAGAGTCAAATATGTGAGAGACAACTTCCACTGAACAATAACAGGGGACTGACTACAACAACAACTACAACATGCCCTCCCTCGCTCCCTCCCTGTTAGAATGTGAATGAACGGGTGTGGAGTCAATCAGTCATTCCCATGGCAGGATAGGCCAACTTGACAGGATATGGTCAACTTTCATAAAACAAACAAAAACGCTGATTCATGACGAACAAATATTTAAAACATTTATCCGACGCTAGCTAGCTGGCTAGCAGGACAAATAAACAAACTTGGGGGGGGGGGACAACAGCGTTTCACCTCCACCTCTCCAGCCCACATCACAAACAAATAACTTACCTTTCCCCTTTGCAAGTTTTTCTTGATCAGTTTTCTTTTCCTTCCGTTTTTCCGCACCGCTGGGATAAGTCCATTTTGATGCCATTATGGTGTCTGTTTGTTTTTAATCCTCTCGCTAACGGGAACGAATGGTAGCTGTCAATCATTCATATCATACCTGTCGGCGTCGCCGGCCCGCTACGTCACAACCTGCGTGACAGTGCGGCAAGCCCCCAGAGTCCAAGATGGCGTCCCATTCCTTTCAATGAAGTTGCTCACCCAGCGCATGGCTCCCAAAAACCTTTTGACTTCTGCATTGATGGGATAATAGAGCATGCGCAGTTGTGTCAGTGTGGAGATCGTCACTGACAGACGTGCGCGCTCACGAACCGTACAAAATTCAACATGGAAATGAATGTATTTTTTACGGAACAACTGACAATTGTTGTTTCAAAATTTTATCAATAATAATGATTATTATTATTATTAGTATTATTATTAGTATTATTATTATTATATTAATAAAATAGTATTATTATAATAATATACTATTATTTGTGTATTAAACAAATGAGCAATGTGCCACTGAATAATAAATGATAATTCTTTGAAGCAACTCTCTATGGACCATAACAGCACTGCCACACATATTTTTTAATTAATAACCTCTTTGGAAAGCAGACAAAGTAATAAAATGATTGGTCTATTTATTTCATCAGAACTAAAAAAATAAAAAATAAAAACTCAACGATCTTGAAAGTTCCTCCCTTTCTCTTGCACCTGTCGATGTGTGTAGCTAACACAAATTTGCAAATATTTTGTCGTCCTCATGGAATTAAACAGTATACCATGTTAATTTATCAGCGAGTGCTCTCTCTTTTCATGCAATTCATCACGCTTAACATGTAATGCTGAATCATGAAAGCTATGGAGCAAAAAATAATAATTACATAAACCACGAGTGAAATAAAATGTGTCATTCATTCAATAAAGATTTCATTCATTCATTCATTCATCTTCTATACCCGCTTATTCCTATTCAGGGTCACGGGGGTCTGTTGGAGCCTATCCCAGCTGTCTTAGGGCGAAGGCAGGGTGACACCCTGGACAAGTCGCCAGTTCATCGCAGGGCCACATAGAGACAAACAACCATTCACACTCACATGCACACCTACGGACAATTTAGAACGTTCAATTGACCTCACGTGCATGTTTTTGGAGTGTGGGAGGAAGCCGGAGAGAACCCACGCAGACACAGGGAGAACATGCAAACTCCACACAGAAAGGTCCCAGGTCCAGGCCCTGGAATCAAACCCCTCAAACACCTTACTCCGATTATGATTGGAGTTTGAGAACTCCGATTGGAATTGGAGAACTCCGATTGAGACACCCAGATAATGCGATTGGAATTCGAATTTCTCTGCCATGTATACGCCTTAATCGGACTATTAACTGGACAATGCGAGTGCGCATGCGCCACGCCTCGCTCTCGCGACTCATGACCGCACAACTACGTCGTCTAACAAAACAGACGGCGCGAAACAACCTGGCAAACGCGAATAAGAATGTTGACATTTGGAGAGAGGATGAGACCGGGGCGATGCTTTCTCTTCTAAAAGAGATGGACATATTAAAATAACGCGCAACGGAGACCTTTTTAAAAAGGGTAGCGCAGCAAATGCAGGGCTCCGGCTTTGCGCACCCCTGAACAAATACGTATTCCTTCGTATTTATATTTCTACCTTTTCGTTCACATTTTTTGTAAGTTAGAAGAATTTTAACTTTGTAAATAAAAGCACAGCAAAGAGATGTTTTCCTGATTTGTTTTTATTTGGGTAATTTCGCTGTTATTCTGCTGGAAACGGCGTGCAGCGGCACCAGCTTCCTCCACGGTCGGCACTTTAATGAGCGTGTGTATAACTGAAGACACCGTTCCTTTGCAAAACCTGTACACAAACACTCCCACCAGTCTGCTCCGAACCCGAATCCACCAAGAACGAGAGTTTGGGGTCCGTAGCGACGGCACAAAGCGTAGCATCGAAGTGTTGTTGTAGCCCTCCAACAGCAAACAACGTTCTTGTCTGCCTTTTAAAATAACCAGGAGCACAATAAATAGGGTAACCTTATCTGCAAAGCAAGTAACAGGTACATTATGAACTATCGTTCCATATCATAATAGATTTAATATGTCAACCGAAAGCAGCTGACCGGCTGAAAAGACTCACTCCACCCCCTAGTGTTGGGAGGAGGACCCGTCAATAATTTGAATTTCTCAGCTGCATGTATACGGGGACCAAGGTGAGAACTCCGATTGGACGAGAAAACCGAATGATTGCTTAGTCCGATTAAGCTCTGCATGTAAACTCACTGATTGATTAACATGGGCGCTGAATGGAAGCGCTCGGCGCTTCGCGGCCGCTTCGCTTCGCGGCGCTTCCGCGTCCTGTGTGAACCGGGCGTAACTTTTCAACATTTTGACGTGGCAGACGCGGGACGATCGTTTTCTATCAGGAGTGTGCACTACATAATCTGTATCGGAAAGTTTGCGCTCCACGACATACGGACCAGAAAAACCAGCCTGCAAACGGGAACCGGGTAACGGCAACAATACCAACACTCGGTCGCCTGTCTCAAAAACTCGAGCCACAGCTTTCTTGTCAAATTGCCGCTTCATTTTAGACTGGCTGGCGACAAGAGTTTGGTGAGCAGTTTCACAAGCACGATGCAAGCGTTCACGGAAAAAAAATTACGTAATCTAACACATTATTCTCTACTCGTTTAACATCGGAAAGCCACTTACCCCTTAACAGACGCAAGGGTCCTCTCACCGAACACTAAATCAGCTGGGCTGAACCCGAGGGACTCCCACACATACAATCGACGACTGAAGATACACTTTATGCTGCGGAACCATCACTGTGCTCATTTTATTATGTTGTTGTTTTTTTTAAATGCTCATACAAAACAAAAAAAAAGTGTCACATCCACTTGTCGTGCATTATTTTTGCCAGCAAGCTTCTCTTGTTACGACTGACCACATTGACCCATATTTTCCATCTACTCACATTGACCCATATTTTCCATATACTCACCTGAATCAGGTACCCTGCAAGGGCAACGACCTTCCCCGAGGTGATCGGTGGAGTGACGCGCAACCAGCATGTGACCTCTACGACGAGCTTCCACCCACGGAAGTGCCATAGGAGGACACGGATTAAATAGTATGGCTTGTCCACCAGAAGGCTGTATTATGGTGTACATAATATAAAACTTCTGCCCAGTTCTGCTTGTATTGCAATGGTTGGTGTTCCTGAAGTTTCATTTTTCGTCCCTTTTTATTTTTTACATCCATGTTTGTGATGAAATAGTATTGTGAATCGCGAGCTCGCATTGCATGCTGGGAAACAGCGTCACTCAAGGAAGTTTTGGCTTCGCTGACACGGTCCTGAAGGGAAGTGGGTTTTACTGCACTGGAACGGGATGAATGTGTTTAATCAAGCAGTACAAACCTGATTAATTGTCTTAATACTTCACTTCGAATGGCCATATTGTTTAGGATTAGAATTAGATGACAACTTCTTCACAATATTTGCAACTATTCAATTTGACCAGCAGGTGTCAGTAGAAGACGAAATTTCATGTTGACTATTTCCTAATGGAAGTGCTCTCTTTACGTTGGATTTTTCTCATAATTATTTGAAGTGTAGGCCTGTAGTCGATGAGGAATCACGGTGTGCTAACGCTACTCAAACAGCTTCGATGAAAAAAAGGAGTGCGATTTGGGTTTGTGGTACATTATGACAATCTTGGACTTGCAAGACTGAGGCGACGGTTCAATTCCCATCAACGTGTATTATATATGTGTTATTTAGCTCATCTATTCTACATTTTAAATAGATCACATTTGACATCTCACCCACTGAACACTTACTATTGAACATATTTTTAAACTATGGGCTATTTAGTCTTGTTTTAGGATATAATATAATTCATTGCACAAACTGTCAGGCTAAGTATAGAGCTATAGTCTACTACAATCAGTCGTGCCAAAAAAAAGACATTGTCTTTATTTTTCATTTTTATTTTATTGTGTCAGCATTGAACCGTACAAGCATGTAGTGTTGTCCAACAAGAATGCATGGCGAATCAAATCCCAAACAACCTATGAAACAATGAACACGTTTCTATTGCACTTCATTTTATTGAGCACTAGATGACCTCCTCGAGCACTGTGTCATTGAAGCCTCGAGTAATGAACCATTTTTTGAAACAAGTGTTGAAGCTTCAACAAAGCCTCCATCGGCCATCACTACCTACGGCTGCGTGCTCTAACACCATTTCAGAAGTGACTAACTGCAGACTTGGGAGCGGAGGAGGGATGACAGTCAGGCTGGCTCAACTGCTCCTCCTTCTCAGCCGTGGCGCGTCCAATCAGCAGCCGACATCCAGGACCGCACCTGCAAGGCGTCATCCACTCTCTCTCTCACACACACACAAAATAAATTGTGTTCAATCATGTTAAACTTGGTTGGGGCACAGCCATGGCTCTTTATATTTTATTTTTATTTTATTTTGTATTTTATTTTGAAGTTAGCGCTTTGCGTTCTGGGCGATCCTCAGTACAGAGGAAGCCCATGAAGCAGGTGAGATGGTCTCCTCCCTGCTGAGACAGAAATTAATGCAATAAGTTGAGCTATGCTTCATCTAACTGTGTTTCAGTGTTTAAATGTGTGCTGGTGTCTTTCATTTAATTTTCTTTTTTTTTTTTTTTTTTTTTAGCAAAGTTCGTTGTTTTTTTTATTGCTATTAAAAACGATTAGCATGCTAGCATGTCCATTAGCAGGACACAGCTCTCATACGGAGCACGTTGTCTCTGCAGGAGGTGACAAAGTTTCACGGAGCAAGTTATGGTTGTGTCCCATTCTGTTTCAGGTATGTGTGTGTAACTGGAAGAATGTTACAGTGTATAAAAATGGAGCTTTAGGGAGCGAATTATTGAAATTGCGAATGTCATTTTTTTTGTATTTTGTAGAAAAATGTATTTTATTTTTAATATTATTTGTATTGTAGAAACAACAACTATACGATCACTACTTCAGTACAGAGGAAGCCCATGAAGCAGGAGGTGACCAAGTTTCACGGAGCAAGTTATGGTTGTGTCCCATTCTGTTTCAGAGAATAAACTGCTGCTCCACACCTGACTTCTGCAAGTCTTCATTATACAGCAAGCAGGACAGAATAGGAGAGGCTGTGCCGTGACTCGAGACTCTTTTGTTGTGCTACCGATGCTGCAGAGCGACCCGGGGACTGTTCTGCTGCTGCTGTTCATCTGCGGTCACTGAAGTCGGTCAGATGTGTTGCTTTTGTGCAGTGTTAGACATCAGATAGAGGGTTTATGTACTTTTATTTGATTTTTTGTTTATTTATTTATTTTATTTTTTTCAGTTTCCAGTCTAGGCCTTTTGTGGTTTCATCCTTTTGTTTTGTGGTATTGTGTTTTGTTAACTTTTTGGAAAGATGAGTAATCCTCAGGGTAATGTTTTTGTAACTCCTTTTGGTGCTGGCAGAGGGAGGGGTTTTATGCATCCTTCAAGTTTACTGTTTGAAAGTCCTGTTCAGGGGGGTGGTGTAGTGTTGGGTAATCAGTGTACACCTGGGCGCCCCTTGCTCAGTACTGGTGTTATCCCTCCCCCCAACTCAGATGCAAACCCTCATGCCCTTGCTAGCCAGGGCACGCATTCCCCTGTCCCGGACAGGCACAGCATGTGTTCCCCTGCACCTACCCCTGATGTTATTGCTGCTAGTATTGTAGGTCAGATGGGTGATGCATTGATTCAACAGGTCAGCCAGCGGGTGGCACAGGACATTATCTCTCACCTCAGTGCATCTGTCACTACCCCTTTACTCAGTGCTGCCCCTTCACCTGCCCATGCTGATATGCTAGCCAGTTCCCCTTTACATAGTGCTACCCCTCGACCTAGCCATGCAAATGTGTCTGCCACAAATGCTTTTGACGTGTCCCATTTGCAATATGTCCCTCATCGAAAGCTGAAGGAGCCCCCCTGCTTCAGAGGAGACAACTCAGACTCTGTTTCCGTCCAGGAGTGGGAGGAGCTCATGAGGAGTTTCATTAAGAGGGGGAATCTGCAACCTGAGGAACAAGCGGAGGAGATCCTTGTTCATCTTGGTGGCAAAGCAAAGGATGTTGTCAGGTTTGGGACCAGGAACAGTGGTATTAACATCACCTGTAACCCCGATGCCATTTATGGTCTCTTGCGGAAGCACTTTGATTCTGTTCCGTGTTCACCACTCCCATTAGCAGACTTTTACACCACTCTTCCTGGGAAGGGTGAGGATGCCTTTGACTACTGGCTTAGACTGAACCGCGCTGTTGACTTGGCCATTGAACGTCTGAAGGAGCAAGGAAAGTCACTGGACAGCCCCAGCACTGAGGTGACTCGAATGTTCATAAAGAACTGCCCTTCTACTGAGCTCGCCATGACCTTCAGGTCGAAGACGATAGACAAGTGGACTGCTCGTGAAGTCCAAGACATTCTGAACGAATATCATTCTGAAATGATGTCAGTGAACAGAACTTCCAGAGAAAGGGTGTCAGTGAATGCTCTTGCTGCTGTCTCGCCACCTGCACCACCTGCTGAAGAACAGAGCCCACTGCAGCCACAGGCCACTGACCCTGATGCCCTGAACCGCCTTATTAACATGCTGGAGAAGGTGCTCCTGCAAAGATCTTCCCCAGCTTCAAACAGTCCTGTTCATGGTCCGACTCGACGGCCTGGCCCAAGGCACCCCAGGATCGGTGGGTTGCACTTGGAGGAAATGTCTTCTTCTCCACCATGGACTTGATGTCTGGCTTCTACAATGTGCCACTCCATGAAGAGCACAAAAAATACACAGCTTTCTCTTCACCTTTTGGCCTCCACTAGTACAACAGAATGCCACAAGGTCTGTCCAACAGTCCTGCAACATTCATGCGAATGATGATGTCAATCTTCGGGGATGAAAACTTCACTAGTCTGCTCTGCTATCTTGATGACCTGATGGTCTTTACCCCAACTGAACAGCAGGCGCTTGAGCGTCTAGAGATGGTGTTCTCCCGTCTGAAAAGTCACAAACTCAAACTGGCCCCCAAGAAGTGTCATCTCTTGCGGAGGTCAGTAAGGTTCCTGGGACATGTCATTTGTGGGGACGGGGTGATGAAGGACCCTGACAAGATGAAAGCCATCATGGATGTGGGAGAGGCGGACCTGATGGAGAGTGATGGTGTGACCCCTTCCTGGAGGAAGATTAATTCTTTCCTGGGCCTAATCTTCTACTATCAGCACTTCATAGCTGACTGCTCTGCTAAAGCAAAACCCTTGTTCAGACTCCTCTCTGGAAGGCAGGTGCAGCATAAGGCCATGAGAGGCAGGAAGGTGAAAAAGCGATCATCTGCTCCACCAGCCCTTATGGCGAGCGACTGGACTGCTGCATGCAAAGAATCGTTCCAGACCCTGAAGAATGAATTAGCTTGCAATGTCACCTTATCCCACCCCAACTTCAGTGAGCCCTTCGTTCTCGCTGTTGATGCGTCGTTTGATGGCATTGGCGCAGTCCTGTCTCAAGTGCCACCAGGTGAGACTGTTGCTCGACCTGTCGCTTTCGCCAGCAAGACACTGTCCCGATCACAAATTAACTATCCAGCGCACAGGTTGGAATTCCTGGCGTTAAAATGGGCCATTTGTGACAAGTTTGGTCATTGTCATTGCCCATTGTCCTACATCTTAACAAAGCCATGTTTGGACGCATGTGAACAAAGATGGGTTGCTAAGCTTGCCGCATTCGATTTCGATCTGAAGTATGTCCCTGGCGTTAAGAACGTTGTCGCTGATGCGCTAAGCCGCGAGCCATTTGTTCAGTCATGTATCAGTCAACGTCTGATGAAAGAGCCCTACGTTGCACTGCTGGACGAAGTTAATGGCGTCGTCAGGGGTACAGTGCAAGATGCCTTCTGGCTGACAACTGCCAAGTTCTTCAAGAAAGGGAACCAAGACCATCCGATTCTGATGCTGAAGCCGTTATTTTATTTTGAAAGGTGACCCGCAGCTATTTTAGGTCGAGAAAAAAAAATGGCCGAAATGTTTGTTTGATGGAAAGCGGGTCAAGCCGGAGTGGTTGGTGAGCCAAAAATTCTTTTGACCTCACGTTGTCTGTGTTGCCTCGAACCAAAAACTCAAGAAGGAAAATAAACAAGTTAAATGGAACCCACGTCTCATCAATTTATGAATGATGTAGTGGTGCTGGTATGACGGACGGACATTGAAGACACCTGAGCGTCAAAGGTAAAGAGCGGCTACATGAATGAAAACTGTGGAACTACACAGTCAATCAACACAATCAACACATTGAACACACAAACACATCACATCCTTCCTTCATTTGGCAGCAGACAATAAAACAGCAGTTGGATCAAAGATGCAGTGGAGTCCGAAGAGACGCCAGTGAAGGATCTCTGATGCAGTGGAGCTCCAAGCTGCAGTGACTTTACACACAACTGAGCATCATGTTGAGTTGAAGCAGCAGATCAGAGCAACACTGTCAGTCACAACAGGACGTGTTGACACTCAGTGGCTGGAACACACTGGAGTGTGAAGCTGCACTGAGGACACTGTAGTGGAGACACTGAGGACCTGGGGCTTCATTTACAAAAACGTACATGGATTTCATCCTGAAACAAAAAAATCTGGATGTTCAAAATGTTGCGAACGCACAAACGCACACCCATTTCCTTTGAGAGTCCCAATCCTCGTGGAATTGATCGCACATGAGCACGAGCCCTGCTCCTCCCTCGGAACACCTCCACATACAAAGCGTTGTCCCCCCTTGTTGGAAATCCAACATGCTGGTGGACTTTTGGAAGGACAGTCTTGAGGTCAGCATGACTAAAATCTCCAGTGAGGATGGTAAAGCTTTTGGGTTTGCTGTCTGTTGATCACTGATGGCCTGGTACAGTTCATTGAGTGCAGCGTTCCTCTCACTGCTGTTGTTGGTGGGAGGGATGTAAACTGCAACTAGCAAAATGGCAGTAAACTGCCAGGGCAGATAGAATGGACGGCACTTTATGATCATCAACTGTGCCAGTGGTGAACAGTGTTTGCATACCACTGCAGTGTCCCGGCACCACGCACCACAGATGTAAACACATGCTGCACCACTGCGGGACTTCCCTCCATTTACATGATGATGATGATGATGATGATCAGACATTAATGAGTCTTGATTCACTTTCACTGTCTTTAGAATCTCACATGTCGACCACAACTTCTCTCTCTGCTCTCCTTCATCCAGTGAACTCTCAGAGCTTCAGTGTGCAGTGGTGTCTTCAGCTCTGCGGTCCAGCCCCTCCCACCTCACTCTGCTGGACCTGAGTGAGAACTTCCTGAGGGATCCTGGAGTGAAGCTGCTCTGTGCTGGACTGCAGAGTCCAAACTGCAGACTGGAAGTTCTCAGGTCAGTTCCTGCTTTCTACTGGTGGACAGTGTGTGTCAGCAGATGACAACTGGTGTGTAACGCTGCTCAGTGTGAAGACTTTGAAGCAGATATTAAAGACTCATCTAGACAAAGTGGATGTTGTTGATATTTTCATGTCAACAATCTGCAGCCAGAAAAGACTTTGGATGGTGGAAGAAAGTGTGGAAAATGTCTCCAGTCACTTTGGAGCTCAATGGAAGTTGTTGATTGGTGATGAAGGTCACATGACTGAGCAGAAGAGCGTGTGAAGAAATATTAGAGGCAGAGTAATAGTGCAGCAGTATTTCTTCATCTTGTCCTTTGAATGTGTTTGACTTGTAACGAGTCTCTGATGACTGAAAACAGCCACAAGCACACAAAGGACTCACTGATTATTTTCCATCTTCACTGCTGATTGGCTGCACACTGACTGACACACTGCTGTTGTTATTGTGTTGACTACCCACTGGCACAATGACTCCTTTGAGGGAATGACTCAGTGATCCCAACAGCTGCACATCTGGATCATCAACAGGGAGAAATGACTCTGAATATGACATTTACACCATGGAAGAAATCAAATATTGATTCTTTATTCAGGCTGGAGAACTGCTGGTTGACAAAGCTCAGCTGTGATTGGCTGCTCTCAGCTCTGAAGTCCAACCCCTCCCACCTCAGAGAGCTGAACCTGAGTTGGAACCACCTTAAGGATTCATCAGTGAAGGAGCTGAGTGGTTTTCTGCAGAGTCCAGACTGTAAACTGGAGACTCTGAGGTCAGTTCACCCTCTTCACTCTACAACTTCTATCACTCTTGTTGTTGTTGTCATGATTTTCACTTCACTGCTGTTGGAAATTCAATTTGCAGACACTTTTTTTTTGATAATGAATGAAAGGGCGTGTTTTCATTGCCTCACCTCGCCTCGCCATGGTATGGTGTTAGGGTGTTTGCACTGGCCGCTCCACAGTTGTAGGGGGCGCTGTTTTGGTACCTCAATCCCCCAGGGTCCGAGCAAGACGAAGCGAGTTTAGTGGTGACGTAGCGACGAGCAGGGCACTGGATTGGCTCCGTGTCCGCGTCGATGTTCCCTGTCAGAGCGGACATCCACGCCAACTCCTTTGACACAGAACTTCCGTGTCAGGTACATTTTACCGTGAATACAAGTAGCTACTATTGGTGTTGTACAAATACATTTATGTGTATACAGTTTTTGAAAACAGCTTTTTCAATACATGTTTACTTTCGTCTTTTGGGGAGAGGCAGGTGAACCGGGAATGCCCTCGACGTCGCGAGTGTGTTCAACCATATTCGCGAAAACGACAAACGGCAAATGGCGAAGCGCTCGGTAAAGAAAACAAATCGAGTTGCTCCTGCGTGAGGCGCGGTAAGCTAGGGAACCCCAGGAGTCTTGAGGAGAGAAGAAATACTGATTCGTCGAGAGGACGTGGCTCTTGGCCGCGAGGAAGCCTCAAACACCGCGGCATATAACAAAGTCGTCCTTGGCTCGCGAGGGCAGCTATTTCAAATAAGGAGGCGTGTTTACTGTCTGTTTTTCTGTTTGTTTGTTTTTAAATAAACGCTATTTCCCGTTGTATCCGTCTCGTGTTTACTTTTGGTGAAAATATGAAGGTTGAACTACAAATTTGCTCGCATGGAAAACGAAACAATAAATTATAAATGTTGCTGCATAAATGATCAACTGTGACTTCAGTGAGGGAAAGTGTTCTTTCTTGAACAGAAAAGCAACCACAGACCGAGCAGCAGGTATGAAATAACTTCTACTTTGTCCATCGCTGCGCTGTTGTGTATGGCACAGAAGTGATGCTGGGGAAAACATTGTCCCGCTTTACCGTGTCGACTCCGCCCACGGTCTCATAATCACAGAGCCAATGAAAACGCAATCGTACAGAGGCGAACCGTGGTGAGGCAAGGCAATGAAAACACGCCCTAAACTGGGCTTGAAGGTACAGTGGGTAAAATCCTCCCATCTAGTGGTCAGATTGCAGACTGCTTTTGTTGCAGATTCTGAAGTCGACGTTTCACTTTGATGTTCAGAGTGATGACACCCTGGTAAAATTCCATCGTTATAAACTCTCCATCATTTCTTCTCTATTCAGGTTGGAGTACTGCTGGTTGTCAAAGCTCAGCTGTGATTGGCTGCTCTCAGCTCTGAAATCCAGAGTCCAGATTGTAAACTGGAGACTCTGAGGTCAGTTCACCCTCTTCACTCTACAACTTCTATCACTCTTGTTGTTGTCGTCATGATTTTCACTTCACTGCTGTTGGAAATTCAATTTGCAGACACTGGTTTGTGTTTGAAATGAGTGGAACTGGGTTTGAAGCAGGGGTGCCCAGTAGGTCAATCGTGTGGAGTCCTCGTCACTTACAGCAGGTAGAATGGTTCAGGCAGGAAGTCAATGATTAGAAAACACGGTGGTTGTGGTTGATCTTGGGGTGAATTCCAATTCCTCCCTTAACCCTCAATCTCAACCCTCAATCTCAAAAATGCGCGCTCTCTGCTAGGTGCAAATGCTGTCCCGATTCTAAGAACGTCCAGTTGAGGGAGGAGATTAAGGGCTGTATTGCCCTCAATATTGAGATTCTCCGGGACCACCCTTGGCAGTGAGGGCTACCCAGAAGGCATTGCGTATTTTCGCCAAGACATCTTCGAAAAAGATGGCAACAAAAAAGCCAGCTACAAATGGAAGTATTTTCTTAGTTAATAAAGATATAAATATTACAAAACCATTTTATTGTCTTAGTTTAAGAGTTTTTTATGGATTATTGACATCGTTGTTGCGTAACATTTTTATTTTTTTTACTTTACGATGTTTGTCAGCCGGACCGGCGGTCCCGGCTTCACGTTACTTGTGTACCTCGTTGTGTAGCGACGGAGGAGTTCTTCTTTTTCATCGTCTTTTTCTTCTTCTCCTTCTTCTTCGTCATTGTCGTCTTCTTGACAGACTGGACTTAGCTTTGGCGTAAGGCAGCCCCCCACAGTCTGAAGACGTAACTGCACTTAAGGGGTGTCCCATTTCTAAGCCCTTACACTTATTTTTGAGGGCCAAGATTGAGGGCCAAAGATTGAGGGTTAAGGGCGAGGGTTGAGATTGAGGAGTTAAGGGAGGAATTGGAATTGGCCCTTGGTCATAATGTCCGATGTACTGAATTTTGTTTTGACGCCTCGCTCGGAAAATACGCTTCAAAGTCACGCACAGCAGAAGCACCGGAGATCCTGGGAGATGCTGCTAGCAAAACATGTGCGTTACACACACACACACACACACACACACACACACACACCGATTGTATAGTAGGTAGATCTTTTTGACTTGGTCATTTTAAAAGTAGCTCGCATGTTGAACAAGTGTGAGCACCCCTGGTTTAAAGGTACAGAGTGTAAAATCCTGCCATCTGGTGGTCAGATTTCAGCGCTCATTCACTCACCCGCTCTCCTTTGTTGAGTGTCAGATTCTAAAGTCGACTTTTGACTTTGATTCTCAGAGTGATGACACCCTGGAAAAACTCTCCATCATTATAAACTCTCCTTCATTTCTTCTTTATTCAGGTTGTGGAGGTGCAGTTTGTCAAAGCTCAGTTGTGATTGGCTGCTCTCAGCTCTGAAGTCCAACCCCTCCCACCTCAGACACTTGGACCTGAGTTGGAACCACCTTCAGGATTCAACAGTGAAGGAGCTGAGTGGTTTTCTGCAGGGTCCAGACTGGAAACTGGAGACTCTGAGGTCAGTTCACCCTCTTCACTCTACAACTTCTATCACTCTTGTTGTTGTTGTCATGATTTTCACTTCACTGCTGTTGGAAATTCAATTTGCAGTCACTGCTTTGTGTTTGAAGCATATGAAATTGGGTGGAAAGGTACAGTGTGTAAAATCCTACCATCTAGTGGTCAGATTTCAGATTGCTTTAGTGTCAGATTCTGAAGTCAACATTTCACTTTGATTTTCAGAGTGATGACACCCTGGAAAAACTCTCCATCATTTCTTCTCTATTCAGGTTGTGGAGATGTTGTTTGTTAGAGCTCAGCTGTGATTGGCTGCTCTCAGCTCTGAAGTCCAACCCCTCCCAACTCAGACACCTGGAGCTGAGTTGGAACTGCCTTCTGGATTCAACAGTGAAGGTGCTGAGTGGTTTTCTGCAGAGTCCAGACTGTAAACTGGAGGCTCTGAGGTCAGTTCACCCTCTTCACTCTACAACTGCTGCAGTTATTGTTGTCATGACGTTGAATTGAGTTTGTTGGAATTCACTTTGATTCCATTAGAAATGTGTAAAACTGGTTTTAAATTACACACACATACACACACACACACACACACGTATGCGCACATACGCACTCACGCACGCACACACACACACGCGCGCGTGCGCGCGCACACCCAACTGTGAATGACACTCTCCATCATTTATTCCGTATCCAGGTTGGAGAGGTGCAGGTTGTCATAGATCAGCTGTGATTGGCTGCTCTCAGCTCTGAAGTCCAACCCCTCCCACCTCAGAGAGCTGGACCTGGCTGAGAACTATCTTCAGGATTCATCAGTTAAGGAGCTGAGTGGTTTTCTGCAGAGTCCAGACTGTAAACTGGAGACTCTGAGGTCAGTTCACCCTCTTCACTCTACAACTTCTATCACTCTTGTTGTTGTTGTCATGATTTTCACTTCACTGCTGTTGGAAATTCAATTTGCAGACACTGGTTTGTGATAGTAATGAATGAAACTGTGCTTGAAGGTACAGTGGGTAAAATCCTCCCATCTAGTGGTCAGATTGCAGATTGCAGATGCTGAAGTGGACATTTCACTTTGATTTTCAGAGTGATGACACCCAGGAAAAACTCTCTATCATTATAAACTCCATCATTTATTCTCTGTTCAGGTTATGGGGCTGCAATTTGTCAGAGCTCAGCTGTGATTGGCTGCTCTCAGCTCTGAAGTCCAACCCCTCCCACCTCAGAGAGCTGGACCTGAATATGAACCCCCTGAAGGAGTCATCAGTGAAGGAGCCACTGATGGATCTTGTCTACAGCAGTGACCATCAACTGGAGAGTGTGAGGTTAGTACTGGTTTGGAACCAGTGGATGATGGTTCCAGCACCAAAGCCAGTTGATCCCACAGCAGAGGTCCAGTGTTCCCAGTCACAGTGTGAGAGGAGGATGGTGACGTCCAGCTGCTCCTCATTCATCCAACATCTGCCAAACTGCTTCTTCTCTCAGTTCACCACTCAATTATTGATCAGTTCATCTTCATCAGGCCTCAGTATCAGTCCAACACTCCATGGTCACATGACCTTCTGATGTTCCACACTTGACATGTGACTGAGAGTCTGCTTCTTCTCACCAGTCACTCCATCATCTCCATCAACAGTCAACGTCTCTGTGATGATGCGTTCAAGGACCCTGAGTCCTGACTCCTGCTGTCTCTTCTTATCTTTGCAGGTGGTGGTGAGGATGAGGAGAGTGAAGAGGAGCGCTCCATCTACTGGTGGCTGAAAGAACTACAACCAGTGGAGCCAAACAGCAAGCTGCACGCACCAAGACTGTGTGGGTGTGTCACGACCTTTGACCCCAGTGCAGCCTGGTGGCTGGCGGACTGCTTCTCCCTACAAGCTGCTGTGGTTACTGGGAGAGACGTCCCAGAAGCCACTGGTGGAGCTGAATCCTCAGTGGAAGAAGCAGGACTTGGAGCAGCTGCTCAGTGAAGGCAGCAGCAACACAACCACTGCTTCTGCTCTCATCATCCACGGCTGGAACATCTCAGCATGAAGGTTCCACACATCAACAACAAACTGCTCTGCTGAAAATAAATAAACTCTCTGAAAATAAATCTCACTTTTACAAACAAATCCAATTCAGTTCAAATATAATTTAAATAAAATAAATGATACATTATAATTAATTACCAACAGATAAATCAATGCTGGATATGAGGTGGTTTGCCCTCTCTGGGTCGGTGGGGAGGCCCTGCCTCAGGGGGAGGAGTTCCAGCATCTCAGGGTCTTGTTTAGGACGCCTCCCTGGGGAGGTGTTCCAGGCATGTCCTACCAGGAGGAGACCCTGCTGGAGGGACCAGGTCTCTGGGTTGGACTGGGAAGCCTTGGGGTCCCACTGGAGGAGCTGGAGGAGGTGACTGGGTCCAGGGAAGTCTGGGGGTCTCTGCTGAGGCTGCTGCCCCCGAGACCTGACTCCAGATACGGCAGTAGAAGATGGATGGATGGATGGATGGATGGATGGATGGTTGCCAGGTGATAGAACATTTCATAAAAACAGACTCTGCATTATAACTTCTATTACACTCTAAATAACTCACTCCAATATAACTGCACTCGTCCTTCTCTCACATTACATTGGATCACAATGACCAAACAACACAACAAAGACAATGATCCAACTGTACTGCCACGTCCAGACTCAGTGTAGGTCTGTAGGCCTCTTGGACCTTCATGTGAACCACTGCGTGTTGACTGGAGGTGAAACATGGCTGACTGCATGCAAATAGGGCATCCCTATTTAATGGCGCTAATTTCAAAAAAAAATTGCATAGTAGGTTGGTTTTGTTGCTGTTGGTTGTCAGTTTTTTGAGAGTTAGTAGTAGATAGATCCATATATACACCGTGTGCACAATTATTAGGCAAGTGACTATTTTGACCATATGATCATTTTATCCTTAATTTCCAACCCCAAGCTGTATAAACTTGAATGCTAAGAGGATATAATGCATATTAGATGATGTGTATTTGTATAACGAGGGAGGATGTGGCCTAAGGACATCAACGCCCTATATCAAGGTGTGCATAATTATTAGGCAGATTCTTCTCCTCGGGAAAAATGGGCCAAAAAAGAGATTTGACTGACTCTGAAAAGTCAAAAATTGTAAAAAGGTCTTTCAGAGGGATGCAGCACACTTGAAATATCTAAGATATTGGGGCGTGATCACAGAACCATCAAACGTTTTGTAGCAAATGGTAAACAGGGTTGCAAGAAACGAGTTGAGAAGAAAAGATGCAATTTAACCGCAAAAAATTGAGAAGAAACAAACTTGAAGCCACCAGGAACCCATTATCCTCCAGTTCTGCAATATTTCACAACTGCAACCTACCTGGAGTGTCAAGAAGTACAAGGTATTTAGTTCTCAGAGACATGGCCAAGGTCAGAAAGGCTGAAACCCGACCACCTCTGAACAAGACACACAAGTTGAAACGTCAAGAATGGGCCAAGAAATATCTGAAGACAGATTCTTCAAAGGTTTTGTGGACTGATGAGATGAGAGTGACTCTTGTTGGAAAGGATTGAAGGGCCCGTGGTTGGATCAGTAATGGCTACAGAGCTCCACTTCGACTCAGATGCCAGCAAGATGGCGGTGGGGTACTGGCAGAGATGCCCACGAGTCTTTGATTTAGAGTCCGAGTCGAGTCACGAGTCTTCGGCCTCGAGTCGAGTCAATTCTCGAGTCTTTGAGGGGCAAGACTCGAGTCGAGTCGCGAGTCTTTGATTTAGAGTCCGAGTCGAGTCACGAGTCTTTACACACACACACACACACACACACACACACACACACACACACACACACACATATATATAAAATGACATAGCCTCTGGCTGAAATACAGTATATCCAAATTTTTATTCAGACTTTTTTTAAAAAAAACACAAAAATAGATGGCATTTATAATAATAAATAATATTAAATAATAAAATAGATAAAATAAAGTAGTAAAACTGTCTGTCCTTTCCATGGGCCTTAACTATTACTAAACTAACCCATGTGTGGAAAAAAGAAAAGAAAGAAAGCCTCCAAGAAGGTGAACTTAGTTACATTTAAAAAAAAAAACATTAGGCTGCCTCTCAGTGGCCGAAAGACTGAAAAATTATACAACTGAACTTAAGTTACATTTAAAAAAAATATTAGGCTGCCTCCAAATTCTGGATGTAGCGCTTGAGTTCAGCCCTGACAGATGAGGCATGGTCTGGGTTCTTCTTGCTTTTCTTCCGATAGGCTGAGAACAGGCGAGGAACTTTGGCAGGTGTCGGTGACTGCTCCTTGTCATCTTCACCACCGCTGCTGTTCTCTTGACGTACAGTGACTTGAGAAGCATCAGCCAAGACATGATCTGAAAAATGTCCACAAAAAACATGGTTAGTTACATTATGTTCATCAGATCATGATCTTAGTTATACAAATAGTGATGATTAAATTAAGGAATATATAAGTTAAGGAATCTATCACAAGTAAACTTACCCATTACCATCTCCTTCACATCACTCTTGACATCATTTGGGATGGGAACATCATGCTCCAGCCAAAAGAGGCAGTAGTATGGGTCCAGTAGTGCAGCCATCATGTAAACCTTATCTCCAAAGGGCAGGTCTCCTGCAGGCTTGTCCGACTCCTCCATTCTGACATTTACGAACATCCCCTGAAACAAAATCAGATCATCAAATTCAGCTTTACGGTCAGATCACAGGTTTACAGAAGTAAAGAAGTGGGTGAAAATGTTTTGTTTTTATAGCTACCATCATACCTGAAAACGGCGTTGGAGGGACTGCTGTAGGGCTTTCACTAAACCGCGCAGGTAATGAGCTTTCTTCTGCATACTGTTGAGGTGGCTGTTGAGTGATAGAATGCTAGGGAGAGCCGCATTGAGAGTAACCACCTTCTCTGCTTGTGTGAGATCTGTTGCTTGAAGAAACGGGCCCAGAATTTCCACAAGCTCTTTCCGCTGGCTCAACTCTCTGCCTGTTAGGCACAGGCTTTTGTGTCTTTCATCTTCCAGGAGAGTGTTAAGGCTTTGGGGATCAAGGTCAGTGACTGCCTGTACAAGGCGGAGAGTCGAGTTCCAACGAGTTGCTACAGCAGAGGGGATGCTCCGATTGGCTCCATACGTTTTCTTAAAAGCTTCCTTAAGTCCACAAGTTGTATGAAGTAAACTGCAGAATTTTGTCACCTTTGCCAATGCACAGTTAATAATTTTGGTCTCTTTCAGTCCATCTCGCACGACGAGCTGCAATGAATGGGCAAAGCACTGCAGCCGCTGTTGCCGGCAGCTACTCTGGATGGTGTCCACATCTTCTTGGAGGGTTTCACCTGTATCCTCCCATAAGTCATAATTTTCTAGCTCATCATCATCTTCACCCTCGTCATCCAACTCATGCCTCTCAGCTCTAGTTGTTGAGGGGAAACAAACTGTAAAGGCCTTCTTCATATTTGAAGCGTTATCACTGATAATGTAATCTAATTTGTGTTTTACATTAAATTTGTCACATATCTCCTCAAATTGTTCACTGATTCTGATTCCAGTGTGTGAACCTGTGAATCTATCACAACTTAAGAGAACTGTCTGCAGTCTTGAGACACTGTTCTTCTCCATTTCCATGAAGTGGGCCGTTACACCTAGAAAGCCTCGCATGCTCCTGTCAGTCCAAATGTCCACAGTCACAGACACAGTGTCTGCTTTTTGTAATTTGGATTTGATCTTGTACTCTTTGTCGGATGCTAGATCACTCAGACGTCTGGTAACGGTGTTTCGACTTACTGGGCAGTATTTTTCATCCACCACTGACATGAAGTTCTGGAAGCTGGGTATGTCAACCAAGGACAGAGGAAGGTTGCATGAGATGATGAGGTCATGAATTATGGAGTCAGTAATGGTCTTCTGTCGGGGATGGCCCTGGCTGTATGTTTTCACTCCTTGTTTTAGTCCCACAAAGGAATCGAGGCTGCTCTGAGTCTGACCCTCTTGGGCTTCTCCACAGGAAACTTTTTTGGCTGCCTTATATTCAGCATACCTGTAGATGAACAACATGGGAGGTTGCTCATTTTTGTAACACAAACACTAGTAGGGTTGCCACCTCCTAGAGTTTCAAATCCGGGACATGGGGGGGAGGCGGAGGCATCCCCGAAATATACGGGTAAAAAGTGAAGTGCGTATATTTACGGGAGGGTTGGCAACCCTATCTAGACCACAGACGGAAATCAAATGAGGTTTTGTCATTTTCCCTAAACAACGGGACAAATTGTGTCCCGGGAGAGATTTTATTTTTCCCGGGACAGGTGGTGAAAAAAGAGAACAATTCTGGGAAAAACGAGACGGGTGGCAACCCTAAACACTAGTGTGATAAGCTAGCGCAACAAGCTAGCGCAACAAGCTAGCTTGTAAAACGGCGGTAACCAAGCCGTGGTGTTTGTTTAACGTTACACTGCGGTCTCGTTAAAACACCACGGCCCGACCGTTTCTTCTTGGTAATGCACTAAGCTAAACAATAACTAGACAATGTATGCAAAAACACTATGAGTACAACTTACCTTTCCTTGTGCACCTTTTCAATGTGCCGCAGGAAGTTGCTGGTTGTGGAACCTTTTTCTTTTATTGTCCTTTTGCAGCATTTACATTTTGCAGTTCTGTCTCTGCTGTTCTGTTTGAAGTTTGTGTAGCAGTACGTTAATATAAAGGGTAGCGAACCTGGCGGTGGACTTTCTTTAGCAGCAGCTGCTCCACTTGCACTTGCCATGATGACTGATAATGAAGGAGAGAGGGAGGGATGTGACGCGATGCGTCGCGCATCGGAGGTGGTTTTGTGAAAAATAAATAAATAAATAAAACAACAAAAAAATTAAATTAAATTAAAGATTGCCCACGAGTCTTTGATCTCGAGTCGAGTCAATTCTCGAGTCTTTTAGGGTCGAGTCCGAGTCGAGTCTGGAGTCTCCAAAAATGCGACTCGAGTACGACTCGAGTACGAGTCTTTAACTCGAGTCCCCATCTCTGGGTACTGGTATGGGCAGGTATTGTTAAAGATGAGCAGTTGGACCTTTTTGGGTTGAATATGGACTCAAAATCAACTCTCAGACCTACTGCCAATTTTTAGAAGACACTTTCTTCAAGCAGTGGTACAGGAAAAAGTCTGCATCTTTCAAGAGGACTTTGATTTTATGCAAGACAATGCTCCATCACATGCATCAAAGTATTCCACTGTGTGGCTGGCCAGTAAAGGCCTTAAAGATGAAAAACTAATGACATGGTCCCCCTTTTCACCTGACTTAAAACCTATTGAGAACTTTTGGGCCGTTCTTAAGCAGGACATTTAGAGTAAAGGTAAACAGTGCACCTCTCTGAACAGTGTTTCGGCAGCTGTACAAAAAGTTGATTCTGACCAGATCAAGAAACTGACTAAACTCCGCGAATGGAAGGCTTGTGAATGTTATTGAAAAGAAGGGTGGCTATACTGGTGACTGTTTTTTTTTTTTTTATTATTATTAATATTCGGGACTGAGCCTCAGCGAAGGCCTGCTCTCATTATTATTATTATTATTATTATTATTATTATTATTATTATTATTATTATTATTATTATTATTATTATTTCTGAAATGTTTATTTGTTAATTCTGACTTTAACATGTAAAAATAAACAAGTGAGATGCGAAAATCTTTGTTTTTCATTTAGTTGCATAATAATTGTGCACACTAATAGTTTCCGAATAATGGTGTACATAAAGATATTCTCATAAGAAAGCCAGAACTTCACTTTTACTACTTAAATGTTCAGGTTTGATGGTTTGTTCACATTTTGGATAGATCAAAAGCACTCTAGATGTACAATAGCAAAATTAATCCTCAAAAATACAACTTGCCTAATAATTGTGCACACGGTGTAGACGGTACCGCTGCGGTTCCGACCCGACTCTGTTCATGACAGACAGAATCTTCAGACATCAAGAACCTGATTCTAACTCCACTGGTAGTTTGGTGGCCTGCAGTGCTGGGATGCTTTGTTTTGTCTGTCACTGTGGTCCATTGAAGCAGCTCCAGAGAGTTCTTCCTACACACAGAGATGTGAAGGTGTGAATGGTGTTAGTGAATGGAACTCACTCTGCTGTAGGTAGTACATGGTGGCGACGCCTCCACCAGTCAGCACAGTGGTGAAGATGGTGAGCTGCTGCAGCTGAGAGGTAGACACCCTCATCTTCTGCTTCCTCTGCAGACTCTTCCAGTGAGCTCACAGGACAAACTGTTGCACAGAAGATCATGTGGAGATCCACAGTGGGACATTTCAAAGAGATGGTTGCTTCTTCAAGCCCAGGCCAAGACCATGGTGCTCATCAACAGACACACTACACTATTGATTTTATTATGTTAATGACTTTGTAAAGTGTCTGAGGTTTCTAAAATGTGCCATACAAATAAAATGTATTAATATCTATCTATCTATCTATCATGCTTGATTACTACTATTACTGATGTACTACATCTGCTGAAGTTCCACAGGCTGTCTAATACATTCAATGAGTGTTTGTGACCAGTATATTCTTTCTAATGATCCATGAAAATACGTGTGAACGAAGTGAAAATACACCAGGCCAGGCAGAAAGTACCGCGCCGCACCGGTAGGGGGCAGTGACGTGCCGGGAGGCTGATGACTGACTGACTGACAGCGCTATCAGGTGCAGTCAGGCACAGACGTAATAAATGAGTGAATGACGGTGGCCAACAGAGGTACAACACCGCCCCCAAGTGGTGAGCACTAAACAACACATGTGTGGGAGCTTTCTGACAGTGGCCACCTCTCTTTGAGCTGCAGCCAGTGATGGTCTTCATCCTCTCCCACACCTCCCTCATATTGTTGTTCTGCATCCTTTCTTCATTTTTCCTTCTGTGCTGCTCCCTCGCCTCCTTGACTTGGACTCTGAGTTCCCTCTGGACCCGCTGGAACTCCTGTCGCTCAGCATCTTTGAAGACCTTCTCCTGGTTCAGAAGGTCCTTGATGTCGCTGGTTCTCCAGGGCTTGTTGTTGGCAAAGCAGCGTCCAGATCCAACTTGAACAACAGCGTCCATACAGAAGTTTCTAAAGTCCGTAGTGCAGTCAACCATCTGGTCCATGTTGTGGTTGTGAGAGCCCTGCAATGCGTCCCAGTCTGTGGAGTCAAAGCAGTCTTTCAGAGGCTGCTCCATGTGACCAGCCTCTCTGTCGTGCCTTGTCTTGTCCAGTGGGTGAAGGGCCTGGGTTCTGGTCCAGGGCCTGGTTCTGGTACTCTCTTGTCCTGGGGGTCCCCATCCATCCGGGGGCCAGGTTGTGCTTCCTGTCCTCCATCCAGGGGTGTCTGCCTCCCAGACCTCTGGTCCTGGCTCTTCGGGGGGCTGGTGGCCTCTGGCCAGGGGGGCTCACTGCTCTGGACCTCTTCCCCACCAGCTCTGAGTTCATCTGTTTACTATTTGAATGAGTTCATTTTTGGATCATTAATTATGTAAACTAATATCTGTTGTTGTTTGGACACAATACCTGTACATTGTTGCCAGTTGCTCTCCCAAGCCCTCACTTCCATCCAATTTTTTCTCTCTTTTTCTCTCTCTGTCCCTCCCTCAGTCCTGGCCACAATATCACTCATCCATCAAAATGGAATCAAAGCAGTCATCAGGTCCTTCCTGAACCCACCCGTGTCATTCACACCCTGGGCTCACAAGCTCCGCCTTTGAGAATCAAATCTGTCAGCCATCATGAAGACATTCAGACACACTTCTGCTGCTCATGATGGCCAGACAGGACAAGGGAAAAAAAAGATTCCCCTCTGTCATTGTCAAGAAACATTTGAACATTGACACCATCACCTACCCTCACATATATTTGTATTTGTATTGATTTATTGAGCACAATTTAAAACAAGGAGGGAACGAAGCCCAAAGGGCTTGAACAGAGTTCTACTCCCATCATCTACAATCAATCCAAAGTCAAATGTCAACATAGGAAGAGAATCATTTCAAACAACAGACAACAATATAGAATACATTGAACAGTTCAAACATAAGGAGATGTTTTTTCAGTCAGTATATTTGCAGAACACACACAGTGTGTGTTAAGGCCAGTCAGGTTATTGATTCATACACACTCATCCTTTCATTGTTTGCTGAGGGCTTCTGTTAACTGCTGTCTCCCTCCTCCACAGTCACTGGGTCGGAACCAGAGCTGCTCTCAAGTGCTGCTGATAGAGCTAACAGGAAGTAGCCATCTGCACAGGGCTGCTGCTGATAGTGGAGCATCACGTGTGCTTCAGTAATCATCCAATCAGGAGTGTTGTGCTACGACTTTGAGGTTGACTTGTCAGGGGGAAGCAGTGGAATTGTGTGTATTTTTGTTTTGCTTGTGAGAGTGATGGTAGGGAGCCTCTAATGTTGACTGAAGGCCTTCTATTGGCTGCTTTTGTCATTTGCCACTTCATTGTGGGTTGGTCCAGAGGGAGGGGCTTGCTAGTTAAAAGCTGACCACCAAGGCTCAGGTGGTTGTGATGAGGCAATTCAAAGCAGAAACAAGGTATTGAAAGTCTTCAAACAGAATCTTAATGATCAGAGTCTTATTGTATATCAAAGATCACAAGCCAGGGTAGGAAGAATCATAAAGTGTGCAAAGAAAGAGTATTGGCAAAGGTTTTGGCACTCAGTAGGGACTAGTGTTTTCAATTCAAGAGGAGCAATTTGTCATCTCAATTGAAGCATCCAGTATTCAGAGACACTTTGCTTTTCATGCTGAGCTACGTGAAAACTCTGAAGTCACTTCTACTGATCTTTTGGGGCCGTTGGAGTCTCAGCCCATGGTGGGACTCGAACCAACAACCTTGTGATTCACAGTTAGTTGTCTTATTAACTGAGCCATCTGTGGGCTGATGGGATGCAGCTCCTGGAGAACTGATTGAAGCTCTTCTCTGAACAGTTGAAAAAATCTGCATACAATGTTGTTTTTTTCCAAGTACAAAGAATTTTAAATACTTTCATTAAAAGTTATTAAAAAAGTCCTGTGGTAGCTTAGCACGAGACGGCGCTACTCCAAGCAAAATCTCAACATGTCTGAAAACCAGAAAAAAACACATGCTATAGTATAAAGTACAAATATACACAGTAAAAACCTGGTCATGTGGTACCAAGTGGGATTTGAAGCCACATCTTCTACAACCACAGCGAGAGATTTAGCCTACTGAGCTAACCACCTTGTTAGCCTGAGCACTGTGGAGGTCAATCGGTCACCCTGTTCATACATCCTATTATACAGCCCACTGCTTCTGGTAAACACGTGACTATAAACTGTGTCATTAAATCATACAGTGACCTATATATGATTGATTTGATGCTGATGATCTTCTATTATTCATCACTGATGAGGAAATGAGTTGAAGAATCTTTGGTTTTGGCAACTTGTTGTCCTTTGTTGTGTGTCTGTGTCGCTGCTTGTCAGTGTGTGTCAGTGTGTGTGTGTCAGTGTGTGTCAGTGTGTCAGGTGAAGCACTGAGGCCTCTGTAGTTCTTTGCTTTCTCAGCGCTGAAGACGGTCTTGTGGGGCCCAATGCTGACTCCCAACACAGAGCTCCTCCTTCCCTCTTTTCAAACTCTGTTTGAATTCCATTTTCAAAGAGTGAGGAGAATTTTCTTTCCTCTTCATTGTATCTAAAAGGCTTCAGCTCCACTTGTTGTGTTGCACTTGTACAAAGTGACTGTGGCTGTTTGTTTCTCCTGCAGAGTCCAGTGTTGAAACGCACCAATGTCAAGTCACTGCTGTCTATTGATGTAGTGACATCCCTGCACAGACCTCAGGAACCTGCTTAGCAGCTTAGCTCAGTGGGTTAGCCTGCTTACTGTGGTGCTGAAAACCAGGGTTCCAATCCTGGTTGTTGGTTCAATTCTGAAGCAAATCCTCTTTTGTTCTCTTGCTACTTTGAACCAAGCCCAACTCCAACACTAAGTGAGCCTCTAATCTGTTTGACTGGTGGGCCATAATGGCTTCCACAATATGACAGAGGGGCCGCTTTCTCATTGGAGGAAGACATATATCAGGGGATGTGTAGACAACATGTTGCTTTAATGGCAATTAAATAATGAACACAACAAAATAATTGTTTTCATTGTTTTCTATTTCATGACTTAATGACTATTAATATAATTCCTTCAAGTTTGGTCGGCCGGATTGGAGAGTGTAATTGGCCGCATATGGCCCCCGGGACGTAGTTTGACTTCAAACCTGGATTCTCTGACATAATTCCTCCCTTCTGAACAGGCCAGAGGTGGAATCATCTTTATATGACCTTCCGTTCCTGAAATACACGTCTTTGACCTATGAATTTGACCTTTGACCCGGTTCCAACCGTCTGACCCCTGATTCAATTGTTCCGTTACAATCAGGATCCCTGAAACTGGGAGGGTGGGCGGAGTTTCAACTCAACAACAGGAAGGTAAAGTCAGTGAATGTGGATTTGAACAGTGCCACTGATCCCTCTGGCCCTGCGCTTTTCAAAGCCTCCACTGGGGGGCGCCAGAGGACTGCAGGGGAGGCGAGCGTGAAAAGTGCGGCATCCTATTGAAAGTGAAGCCAAAGTTGAACGATGAAGCGGCGGGAAAAGCAACAGTGTCCATAGTGATGATGAAAGTCTCTGACTACAGTTGATGTGTTGATGATTTGATTGGAGGAATTGCACCAGCAGCCTCAGAATGAAGACATGAGTTGACTGGAGAACTGGAGGAGCTTTCAATGCATTGAAAAATATGTTGAAAAACACTGCAATATTTATTAGAATGTGTTTCAAAGAGATGGTAAAGCATGCAGATGATAGAATGTGTTGAAAAAAGACATTGAAGATCAAACACAAAGGATTATTAAAATGTTATTGAAATATACACGTTTAAGAACATACACATGTGAAAGATGCTTACAAAAATACACATGTGTACAACATTTATTGTTGAAACCTTTTTTTAATTAACAAAGCAATGAGAATAACAGTAGTAATGGACCTACCTTGACCTCTGACCCTTGACCTTTGACCCTGAGAGAGAGATTATTTCAAGTCAAGGCTTTTTAAGGTCAAAGGTGATCAGAGCAATGATACTTCAGCATCAAAGCTTCTCTACAATAAATGCAGCATCCTGAATGCTGCTCATTGAGATGTGTGTGTGTGTGTGTGTGTGTGTGTGTGTGTGTGTGTGTGTGGCCAGCAGAGGGCAGTGTTACTGCAGCTTGCAGTCATTTGCAGCCATTTTCAAGCAGTGGCTCCAGTGCTTGGATGTTTCCCACAAGCTTCATTTGTCCATCACTGCTTTGTCCTGCAGTGTGTTCTGCTCCTTGTGCAGTTTCTGCCACTGTTTTCCTGCCACTGCTTCTGACACAATGTTTGCTGCCCTTGTCTTTTGATGGAGTGAGCAGCTCCTTGAGGACCAGACCATCTTCACCTCTTGCACTCCAACTGCTCCTGGGAGCCACAGCCACACTGGATGCACCCTGGCAGAGAGAGAGGGGCGTGGCTGCACTTCAGCTCAACACAGCGTCATGTGATTTCAGGGAAGTGGGAGCAGAAACACTGATCAGAGAATCTAAGAATCAGAAAATATCCCAAGAGCACCTCAAAGTCCAAGTGCTTCTCCGTCTGGCTGCATGTTGGCTGGAGGCAGCAGCAGCAGCAGCAGCAGGAGTCCTCCTCTCTGTTCACAGAGGGTCGCTCTAGGTGGACACAGGTGGCTTCTTTCACTCCTCTCTCAAACCATCTGTCTTCTGTGTCTAAAATCTGGACCTTTGAGTCTTGGAAGGAGCAGCCTTTGTCCCGGAAATACAGATGAACCGCTGACTCAACAGAGCTGTTGATGACAACACCTGCTTGATCATCAACACCTGATGTTGAAAAATCAACACCTTGCTATTGGTCGGTCCCATCAGCCTTGGCCCCGCCCACACCTTCACTGGTAATCTGATTGGATGTTGGTTCTGGGATTGGATGGAATCTTGGAAACGGGTTGAAAAGGGAAAGAAGGATTCTGAAATGGGATTAGATGATGTAATCCAATCCTAATTTTAATCTGGATCAAAGCTTCAGTTTGTGTTGTTGAAAACATTGCAGTAGGATGTGGAGAACTTTGATCCAAAAAGAACTGTATTATCCTGATCCCAACTGGGGGTGGGATTTCAAGGTGAATTTCAGGAAGGAAATGAGCAAAACTTTAACATTGGTCAAATAACCAATTTGTATCATTTTAGCAGAGGCCCTTCAGGCAGGCAGGCAGCAGTCATTCAGAGTTGGAGCATTTCTATCTGGCTGTACCCCAGAGAAACAATGGAAGGCCTCAGAATACTGGAGTATTGATTTGAGAATCCACGTATTGGACAGATCAATATTTTAGTCCTGATCTGCTCAATCGTGTCATTTCCCATCATGCCCCTCTCACCAGTCAAGCCGTCCCGCTGCCAATACTGGTAAAGACACGACATATAAATTTAAATATTGAAGTTTCACATAAAGTATCCCGTTTTTAACGTAGGATTTTACTTATTTGATCATCCAACAGCATTGTTAGATGGCGAACCAATGGCTTGATACTATTAAAACGTCACTTCCGGGGTTGGCCAGCCGGAGGGAACGGTGGTGACGCAACGAGGAAATACACTGAAGGCTAGACCGTCCCCAGTGGTTACCGGGGAGGCGGGGTTTGGTCCGTCCTTCTAGGCTGGGTCCTCGAAGAACGCTTCCTTCAGACGGAGGACACTTGGACTGAAGGGTGCAGAACCTGAATTGAGACACAGCACATATGTGACGGAGAGTCTGCTTCTCATCAGCAGTGAATCCATCATCTTCACTCAACAACAGTGAATGTCTCTGATGATGCGTTCAAGGACTGAAGTGTGAGTGCTGACTTCTGCCGTCTCTTCTTCTCTCCTCACATGGAAGTGATGTGTTCACGTTGAGGGAGGATCACTTGGTCCTGAGGATGGGGGGAGGGCTCTTCCAGAGTGTAGCCAGTAGGGGGCATTAGAGGCTCGGCCTCCTTGTTGTCCTCAGGAGCTGACAGGAAGTGTCACATCCCTCAACAAGTGTCCAGTCTCATCACGTCAGGGAGAAACAGGTGCAGCTCTTCAAAGAGGAAATCACATTTTTCTCACCGTCATCATGGACTGCCAACAAGTGATGGCAACTGTAGTTCTGGAAAGAGCTGCCAGGGGGCGCCCTCGAGTCAAAACTACCTTCTACTGCAGACTTTACAGAGAAATGAACACATGCTGAAAAAATAACACATTGATTAACAGGCAGATATTTCAGACAGGTCACTCTATAATATGTCAATAAGAAACACAATGTGTTCAAATGTGGCCTTGAACCTTCAAACCTTCCTATGACGCGTCGGTCCTCGCAGCTCCCAGTTCTGCCACTGAGGGGCGCTGTTTGACCAGTTTTTGCTTGTTTGGTTTTGTTTGTAGCCACAATGCAAGCATCAGTTGTATCATACTGTGGAGTTGATCTTTCTGCCTGGCAACAAGACATTTCCAGCCAATAGAAAAACTATGTCAACATAATAATACTGCTGAAAATCAATCAATCCTCTCTCTCTCTGCCCCCCCCCCCTCTCTCCCACCCACTCTGTCAGTGACTCCACTGTCTCTGTCTGCTGAGAAACAAAGGACCAGTTCCACAGAGCCACTGCTCAACCAGAGCCCACCAGGTGTCAACCACACCAGATAGAAAATATACATTTGATAGATGAATATGTCATCTAATAATATATTAGATGATGTGACAAGACCAGCCTAGAAAACAGCTACAAATCCATGACGGGCGCAACGTGGTGGCTAAAAGACGCCGTCATTAACGGCTGCGCTCCATTCTTTGTGGCTCAAATTCTTTGATTGTGAAGTTGCATGAAGGGATTGAATTTAGAAAAGAGAGCAAAAGACAAGAAGTGATTTGTGAAGAGCCCACTAGGAGGCCAGCAGGCTGTCAGTTAGTGTTGATGGAGACAATGATTCCATCCAACTAATGATGGAGTCAGAAAAACAGCTGACAAGTGATGGACACCAACAACTGATCCACTCACTCAAAGCCAAAGTGTCTCCACAGGAAGACGGAGGGGAGTCCTGGTGGTGAGAAGCAGCAGCTGAAGGAGCTTCTACAGCGGCAGCAGCAGCAGCAGCAGCAGCAGCAGCAGCAGCAGCAGGCCAGGATGAGCTGGACGTCCTCGTTATACAGAAGGTTCATTGGCTCATTCTGGGACCGGTCTGCTCCATCAGGTGAGTCCTTGTGTCTTCAGTGTGGAGCAGCACTGCAACCTGCCAGTCACAGCCAGACTGATCACAGTAAGACTGTCCACCGGCACCTCCTTCACTTCTCCCTCTGAGATCACGTCAGGACCTCCAGTGAGAAGATTCACTGAGGGACGTTGAGAGCAAACAGTCACACAGCAGCTTCACCACAGCAGCTGTAAAGTTGTGGAGAGAAAATGATGCTCACACTGTCACACTGATGTTTTCTTCTCCAACCTTTTCTCTGCTCCAGAGGCTGATGATGGTCTGCAGGAGCTTCTACAGCAGCAGAAGATCAGTCTGGAGAGGAGATGTGAACGTGCGACTGAAGGTGAAGAAGCAGGAAGTCAAACCCTCCTCAACAGCATCTACACTGACCTCTACATCACTGAGGGACTGAGTGAGGAGGTCAACAGAGAGCATGAGGTCAGGCAGCTGGAGACCAACAAGACCAAGAAGACCACAGAGACCAAGAAGACCACAGAGACAAAGAAGACCAAGAAGACCAAGAAGACTAAGAGGACCACCAAGACCTCTGAGACCATGGAGACCAAGAAGACCAAGAAGAGCCTCCACGACCGTCCAATCAGGTGCAGCCAGATCTTTGAAGCCTCACCTGAGCAGCAGGGACTCAGAGTCAGAGTGGTGCTGACCAATGCACAGCAGAGCAGCTGCATGTCTGCAAACTTCTCTTCATCTTGGACGGCCTGGATGAAAGCAGACTGGCTCTGGACTTTGAGAAGAACCAGGTGGTGACTGACGTCACTCAGAAGAAGTCAGTCAGCGTCCTGCTAACAAACCTGATCAGAGGAGATCTGCTTCCCTCGGCTCTGCTGTGGATAACTTCCAGACCTGCAGCAGCCAATCAGATCCCTCCGTCATGTGTGGACAGGCTGACAGAAGTAGGAGGCTTCACCGATGACCACAAGGAGGAGTATTTCAGGAGGAGGTTCAGAGATGAAGGTGTGTCCAGCAGGATCATTTCCCACATCAAGGCCTCCAGGAACCTCCACATCATGTGTGAGATCCCGGTCTTCTGCTGGATCACTGCCACAGTTCTGGAGAGCATGTTGAGCTCAGAGCAGAGAGGAGAGCTGCCCAAGACCCTGACTGACATGTACTCACACTTCCTGCTGGTCCAGACCAAGAGGAAGCAGCACAAGTATGGAGGAGGTCCACAGGAGCTGACGGAGGCTGACAGGGAGCTTCTTCTGAAGCTGGGCCAGCTGGCATTTGAACATCTGGAGAGTGGAAACATCATGTTCTACAGTGAAGACCTGGAGAAGTGTGGTCTCAGTGTGACTGAAGCCTCTTTGTACTCAGGAGTTTGTACAGAGATCTTCAGAAGAGAGAGTGTGATCTTCCACAAAACCGTCTACTGCTTCGTTCATCTGAGCATCCAGGAGTTTCTGGCTGCAGTCTTCAGCTTCCACTGTCACACCAACTGGAAGAGGACAGAAGATGGTCACTCTGGAGAATCCCTGGATGAGTTCCTTCAGAAGATGATGAAGAAATCCCTGCAGAGTCCAAACGGTCACCTGGACTTGTTTGTTCGCTTTCTCCATGGACTCAGTCTGGAATCCAACCATAGACTCTTAGGAGGCCTGCTGGGTCTCACTGACAATCATACAGGAACCTTACAGAAGGTCATCAACAACCTGAAGGAGCTGAACACTGGTGATGTTTCTCCTGACAGAAGCATCAACATCTTCCACTGTCTGCTGGAGGTGAAGGATCAGTCAGTGCATCAGGAGGTCCAAGAGTTCCTGCAGTCAGAGAACAGATCAGAGAAGGGACTCTCAGCCATCCAGTGTTCAGCTCTGGCCTACATGCTGCAGATGTCAGAGGAGGTTATGGAGGAGTTGGACCCCAGCAAGTACAACACAACCTGGGAGGGAAGATTGAGACTGATTCCAGCTGTGAGGAACTGCAGGAAGGCTGTGATACGTTTAGTAAGGTATGTAAACACTGTGTGTGTGTGTGTGTGTGTGTGTGTGTGTGTGTGTGTGTGTGTGTGTGTGTGTGTGTGTGTGTGTGTGTGTGTTGAATTGTGAGTCAATGATGAAGAATAATGTCAAGCATATTTTGTTGAGTTGCACTTCTCTTTTTTTCCTTTTTGATTTTGTCTGACTAATTATTCCAGCTAATCTTATGGACTGTATAGGACAGGCAAGAATCAGCTTGGGCTTCAGCCTGCTGCTTTTTCCTTCACACAGTTGTTATGTTTTTGTTGTTGTGAGTCTTTATAATGTGCACATTTGTTTGGGAAGCTTCTTTTTCATTGTTGTCAGTTGATTGCACAAGATTGATTGAATTTACACTGTCAACCAAAATCAACTCTTCAATCATTCATGATGAAGATGATGGTGATGGTGGTGTTGATGATGTTGATGATGATGATGATTATGATGATGATGGAGGTGATGATGATGTTGATGATGATGATGATGATGATGGTGGTTATGATGGTGATGGTGGTTATGATGGTGATGGTGATGATGGTGATGGTGATGATGGTGATGGTGATGATCGTGGTTATGATGGTGATGGTGGTTATGATGGTGATGGTGGTGATGATGATGATGATGATGATGGTGGTGGTGATGACGGTGATGGCGATGATGGTGATGAAGATTATGATGATGGTGATGATGATTATGGTGGTGATGATGATGGTAATGATGATGATGATGATGATGATGGAAGCAGCAACTTCTCATTCTGCTCTCCTTCATTCAGTGTTCAACTCTCAGATCTTCACTGTGCCAGTGGTGTCTTCAGCTCTGCAGTCCAGCCCCTCCCACCTCACACTGCTGGACCTGAGTTGGACAATCCTGAAGGATCTTGGAGTGAAGCTGCTCTGTGCTGGACTGCAGAGTCCAAACTGCAGACTGGAAGTTCTCAGGTCAGTTCTTGCTTTCTACTGGTGGACAGTGTGTGTCAGCAGATGACAACTGGTGTGTAACGCTGCTCAGTGTGAAGACTTTGAAGCAGATATTAAAGACTCATCTAGACAAAGTGGATGTTGTTGATATTTTCATGTCAACAATCTGCAGCCAGAAAAGACTTTGGATGGTGGAAGAAAGTGTGGAAAATGTCTCCAGTCACTTGAGAGCTCAACGGAAGTTGTTGATTGGTGATGAAGGTCACATGACTGAGCAGAAGATCCTGTGAAGAAATATTAGAGGCAGATTAATAGTGCAGCAGTATTTCTTCATCTTGTCCTTTGAATGTGTTTGACTTGTAACGAGACTCTGATGACTGAAAACAGCCACAAGCACACAAAGGACTCACTGATTATTTTCCATCTTCACTGCTGATTGGCTGCACACTGACTGACACACTGCTGTTGTTATTGTGTTGACAACACACTGGCACAATGACTCCTTTGAGGGAATGACTCAGTGATCCCAACAGCCGCACATCTGGATCATCAACAGGGAGGAATGACTCTGAATATGACATTTACACCATGGAAGGAATCAAATATTCATTCTTTATTCAGGTTGGAGAGGTGAGTGACAACCAGCTGCAGGATTCAGGAGTGAAGGAGCTGAGTGGTTTTCTGCAGAGTCCAGAATGTAAACTGGAGACTCTGAGGTCAGTTCACCCTCTTCACTCTACAACTTCTATCACTCTTGTTATTGTTGTCATGATTTTCACTTCACTGCTGTTGGAAATTCAATTTGCAGTCACTGGTTTGTGTTTGAAATGAGTGAAACTGGGTTTAAAGGTCCAGTGTGTAAAATACTGCAATCTAATGGTCAGATTTCAGATTGCAGCACTCACTCACTCACCCTCTCTCCCTCCCTCTCTGTTTCTGTCGTGTCAGATTCTGAAGTCCACATTTCACTTTGATTTTCAGAGTGATGACACCCTGGAAAAACTCTCCATCATTATAAACTCTCCATCATTTATTCTACATTCAGGTTGGAGAGCTGCAGGTTGTCAGAGCTCAGCTGTGATTGGCTGCTCTCAGCTCTGAAGTCCAACTCCTCCCACCTCAGACACCTGGACCTGAGTCTCAACCAGCTGCAGGATTCAGGAGTGAAGGTGCTGAGTGGTTTTCTGCAGAGTCCAGACTGTAAACTGGAGACTCTGAGGTCAGTTCACCCTCTTCACTCTACAACTTCTATCACTCTTGTTATTGTTGTCATGATTTTCACTTCACTGCTGTTGGAAATTCAATTTGCAGTCACTGGTTTGTGTTTGAAATGAGTGAAACTGGGTTTAAAGGTCCAGTGTGTAAAATACTGCAATCTAATGGTCAGATTTCAGATTGCAGCACTCACTCACTCACCCTCTCTCCCTCCCTCTCTGTTTCTGTCGTGTCAGATTCTGAAGTCCACATTTCACTTTGATTTTCAGAGTGATGACACCCTGGAAAAACTCTCCATCATTATAAACTCTCCATCATTTATTCTACATTCAGGTTGGAGAGCTGCAGGTTGTCAGAGCTCAGCTGTGATTGGCTGCTCTCAGCTCTGAAGTCCAACTCCTCCCACCTCAGACACCTGGACCTGAGTCTCAACCAGCTGCAGGATTCAGGAGTGAAGGTGCTGAGTGGTTTTCTGCAGAGTCCAGACTGTAAACTGGAGACTCTGAGGTCAGTTCACCCTCTTCACTCTACAACTTCTATCACTCTTGTTATTGTTGTCATGATTTTCACTTGACTGGGCCCTGTTGCAGGAAACTAGGATGAGGGATTAAGCCGGGATATCTTGGTTATCCTGGATCAATTGATGTTTGATGTGGTTGCAACAGTGGGATAGGTGGAAGTGAGATATGTTCTGCTAGAAGTTACCGTGGAGATTTATTGTGTGGAGTGAGCTGCTCCAGACCAGGCTGAGTTCCAGGATCTATTTCATCCTTGTCTCAGTCAACAGTCACCACCAGTGGAAGGCAGTGCTTCTTCCACTCAACACTGCACATTGTTATCACATTCACCTCCAGCCACTGTCATTATTTCAAGCTTTGGAATCATTTCATTTCAATCATGATAAAGAAATGAGTTGAGATCATATTGCAATCATTGGATAATTTCTAACATGACTTCTACGTTGCCATGCATCCTATATAAAAATACACATCCCATAGAAAGATGAAGACACATCAAAGAGTAACATGAGCTTGTTTTTGTGACAGTGGACGGTCCTGTCACTATGCCTCCAATTGATCATGCGCCCTGGCTGCTTGGCCAAGGGAAGATCCCTTTGGCTGAATGCTTGGTGCGCATGACTATGACCTGGGAGTCTGGGCTTCCAAGCTCGCGAGCTTTGAAAGTTCGAGAGTCTGGAGACTCATGGAGATGGCAGCTCGATAGAACGGCTCCCGAAAGAACCGAAGAAATCACAGACCTACCCCCATCCAGTTGAGTAATATAATTTCCACATACCACGGTAAACGTACAGAGGGGGTAAGACGACAAACGAAGCCCCTGCTTCTATATAACAATCGGCGAGAGAAAGGAAGTAGTTACAGCTAACTCCGTGAAGCCACGGGCTAACGAAGAAGCGAGGACGAGATGGCTAGCTTAGAAGTGTTACTAGAAGAACTGAGAGGTTTCCGTCAGGAAAACAACAAACAACTGAAGTCTATCAAGGAGGAAATTAATAAAACGAATGCAAGAATCAGCGAAGTGGAGGAGCGGGTGGAGAAAAATGAAGAGAGGGCTCTAAACACGGAGGAAGTGTTAACCGGGCTGCTAAAGTTACACGTGAAGCTGGAAGAAAAGCTAACGGACCTGGACAGTCGATCTCGTCGGGAAAATGTCAGGATCTACGGTGTTCCGGAGGAGTCCGAGAAGGACTCGGAGTCGATGACTACATTTGTGGAGACCTTACTGAAAGAGGGGCTCGGTCTGGTCGAGAACGCGGCAGACGTGCGGATAAAAAGAGCACATCGGGCGCTGGGACCGCAACCCCCGAAGAATGTATCACCACGTTCAATACTTGTGAGGTTTTCGAGCTTCAAAATGAAAGAGTCTGTACTGCGCAAGGCTTGGCAACAAAAGGGACTCTTTTGGCGTGAAAAGCGAATAAATCTCGACCACGACTACCCACCAGCCATTCTCAGAAAACGACGAGAGTATACGGAGGTTCGTAGGGCTCTGAAGGAGAACGGGGTCTCGTTCCAGACCCTTTTTCCGGCGAGATTGCGAGTGAGATATGAAGAAGGGCCCAGAACCTACGACAACATAGAGGAGGCTACGGAGGACATGGTCAAAAGAGTTTACAAAGTGAAAGTCATCATTTCACCTGATTCCCTGAAGGAGCAGATCGAGCGGCTGACCTGGACTAGGACAGGAGGGAGAAGAGAGAAAGGCGCCTCCAGCTCTTCAAGAGAAGTCAACTACAAAGAGAGGCTCCGGGCATTTAGGAGAACATCACCACCAGCTCCTTGAGAACTGAAGGATACCACGTTTTTCCTCTTGAGGTACACTTCTCAGATAGAAATTTCTACATAGGCTAAGTTAAAGATGATAGTTTCACAAAAAGGTTCGTCAGGGTCCATCCGGAACTGTGCTGCTGCCACCTGAAGGGCCCTCACCAATAGATTTGGGAGGACATTCCCTTCCGGGCTGTCACCAAGAAGCTCAACAGGGTCTAGGTTATGGACCCCTGTTTGGAAGCCGAGCTTGTTTTGTTTTGTTTTTTGTTTTTTTGTTTTTTCATTGTGCAGTGAGTATGTATGTTCTTGCTTTATCTGTTCATGTTCTTTTAGTTCTAGTGGGCTTGAGGGGGCTCTCCAATGTGATTGGTGAAATGGAAGACATCACTTAAATGGAAAGAAAACAACTGAAGGTGGTTTCATTCAATATAAATGGGATGCATAATCCGATAAAAAGATGGAAGATTTTATCTAAATTAAACAAAGAAAAGGTCCAAATAGCTTTTCTGCAGGAAACCCACCTAGACGATTCCGAACATGCCAAGTTGAATAAGATGGGATATAAATATGTGTATTTTTCTTCCCATGCTTCGGGGAGGCGAAGAGGGGTGGCAACTTTAATATCAAGTACCCTGCACTATGAACATATTGCAGAACATAAAGACAAGGAAGGCAGATTTGTTTTGACTACAGGGAAAATTGATGGCGTCCTGATAACTTTTATTAATGTTTATGCTCCACCTGGTAGCGACTGGACCTTCTATAGACACATATTTGAAATGACAGTAACAAAAAGTCAAGGGGTATTGATATATGCCAGGGACTTTAATGTTAGATTAAACCCGAATTTGGATTTGTCTAATGGAAAATCTAATACACAAACTATCAGTAAAAGAATCAGAAACATGTTAGAAGAAACTGGATTGGTGGATGTATGGAGAGTTAAAAATCCATGTCGTCGGGATTACACGCATTACTCCCCTCCATACAAAGTATACTCACGCATAGATTATTTTTTCATGCTCAAAGATGATATTCATAGGATAGAAAAATGTGAAATCGGCCAGAGCCCTAACTCGGACCACAGTCCAATTTATATGTCTTTTTTTCTGACTGAGAAAAACAGATTCACTCTCTGGAGGTTTAACACAAACTTGCTGAAAAATAAAATTATTAAAAAATAATTTGAAAGATGAAATTAAAAGATACTTGGATGAAAACGACAATGAAGAGGTGGGGCCAATTATACTCTGGGACGCGTTAAAGTCGGTGATCAGGGGTAAAATAAAAGCGATCTCCTCAAACGAAAAGAAAATGAGATTACAAAAACAATACAAACTGGAGGAGGAGTTAAGGAAACTCCAACAGGAGCATTCTAAAACCTTCTGGGAGGTAACAAATATTAAAATCAAGGAAGTGAAAAGAGAATTGGATGAGTTAAACACACTAGAGATACATTATAGAGCCTTTGAGCCAAAGGATAAGGCAGAGGCCTGACATAACAGGAGTTGCGATGGCCTCTGGTGAACAAAAGCTATCCCTGTTCGCTGATGATTTAAGACTAACTATAACAAATCCAACTAAAACTATACCCATATTAATGGAGATGATTGCGGAATATGGTTCATTGTCGGGTTACAAGATTAAGATCAACAAGACTCAGGTTTTAACACTGAATTATGTCCCTCCAAACAAAATTAAGAGTTTGTATAGATGGAATTGGGAGGCGGATTCCATAAAATATTTGTGGGTTTTTCTAACAAAAGAATTTTCCAGGACTTTCGATGCCAACTATGGCCCCCTAACATCAAGACTAAAAATAGACATACAGAGATGGAATGTGATCCCTTTTTTCAATTTACACTCCAGAGTTGAGTCAGTCCACGCTTGTTATATCTATTTCAGTGCTTACCTATCTTGATTCCGGAGAAACAATTTACAGAATGGGACAGATTAATATCACAATATATCTGGCAAGGGAAAAAGGCCAGAATAAGGTACAGAACACTGCAGTTGAAGAAAGAGAAAGGGGGGTTGGGTCTTCCCAACCTACAGGAATATTATCTTGCAGCTCAACTGAAACCATTAATCTATCTATGCTGTCCACAATACAATGCAGGATGGAAAGACATAGAGAGTTCCTCAGTGGAAGGTGTACCTCTCTTATCGATGTTGATGGACAAAGAACTACAAGAATATTTTGATGATACCGCATGACTCGATGTTATACACAATGCTAAACTCTTGGAGAAGAATAGTGAAAATTTGCCATTTAGGTAACCAGATCAAAATGTTCAAGTGGTGTGCTTTTGACTCGGCTTTTAAACCAAACAAGAATGACGGGAGATTCAAGGGATGGATCTCAAAAGGATTAACCACCTATTATACATTTATCAAGAGGGGGGTGTTTCAGAGTTTTGAAGAACTTCAAAGGTCAAATGGGTTTGAGAAGGATGACTTCTTCAGATATCTGCAGGTTAGGTCTTACTATAATCATAATCTACAAGAAACTTGGGAAACAGCTGGACCAGGATTCTTAGAAGTGCTTTTGTCATTGTTGAAATCAGGTTCCTGTACTAAAGTTGTCTCCAAGTTATACAATGGTATTCAGCTGTTCAAACAAGTTGACACAGACTACATAAGGAATAAATGGCAAAAAGAAGGAAATTTAATTATTTCAGTTGAAAGCTGGGAAAAGATTCACAAATTTCAATGGAAGACCTCAAGCTCCAATTCATGGAGGGAATTCTGTTGGAAGAACATTGTTCGGTTTTTTGTAACCCCTGCCCAGAAAAAACATCACAGCAACAGTGCAACCTGCTGGAGACAATGTAAGACAGACAAGGCAAATCATTACCATATCTTCTGGGGTTGTCCGGTGATCAAACCATTCTGGGATCAACTGTGCATGCACTTAAATAACATTTTTGTTGAGAAAATTCCTTGTAAATGTGAAGTCCTGTACTTAGGAGACATCTCATGGGATAACTGGAATTTGTCAGATAAAAAACTCATGGCAATGCTTCTGGCAGCAAGCAAAAAAACTATCACGAGAAAATGGTTGAGGACTGAAGCACCTACAATTGATGAATGGATTGATATTGTTCAGAATATTTACATTCTAGAGAAATTGTCATTCTGTCTTAAAGGTCAAAGAGACTCCTTTTTCAGGATATGGACAAAATGGACGGAATATATAAAAGCTGTAATTTCTGTAAACTGAATTTGACTGCTCTGTAAAATCATTGTCATGATACACACTGCTAGACTGGTTCATGAGATGATACACGTTTTACTGTGTTTTTTTTTTTCTTTCTTTCTTTTTTATGTTAAAAGGAATGGAGTAGACCCTCTCACTTGCTCACTTGTTCCGTTCTGTTATGGTTATTGTTGTTAAAAAAATACTGGATTAGCAATTATATTTTCATATCCACACTTGATGTGGACTTTATATTGTACGCAAGAGAAATGTCTGTACACTTGCTTCTCCAAATAAACAATAAATTACAAAAAAAAAAAGAAAGTTCGAGAGTCTGAATCCCCGTCCCAGGTGCAAATCCTCATGGAGGCTTATGAGGAGGTCAAAGATGGCCAATCCGTTAATCCCAGCTCCATAACCGGGGTCTATGGAAGGAAGCCGCGTGCATGGCGCACTGATCCAGGATAGCTTTCACCTGGCTTGATGAATCTGTGTCTTCTCATCCTGGATGGCTTTTAGTGCAACCCATGAAGCCTGGACACACGTGCTGTGGATTGGTTGAACGCTGAAGGCTTAGTGACTCATCTTGGATGACGCAATCCTACTTTGGTGCAAGGGGGCCCAGACAGCAACATCATCAAGAGCCAGTAATGGACTCCACAGTGCAGCACTCGTTCACTCACCCTCCCTCTCCCATTTTATTCTGTAGTGTCAGATTCTGAAGTCGACATTTCACTTTGATTTTCAGAGTGATGACACCCTGGAAAAACTCTCCATCATTATAAACTCTCCATCATTTATTCTACATTCAGGCTGGAGAGGTGCAGGTTGTCAGAGCTCAGCTGTGATTGGCTGCTCTCAGCTCTGAAGTCCAACCCCTCCCACCTCAGAAACCTGGACCTGAGTGACAACCAGCTGCAGGATTCAGGAGTGAAGGAGCTGAGTGGTTTTCTGCAGAGTCCAGAATGTAAACTGGAGACTCTGAGGTCAGTTCACCCTCTTCACTCTACAACTTCTATCACTCTTGTTATTGTTGTCATGATTTTCACTTCACTGCTGTTGGAAATTCAATTTGCAGTCACTGGTTTGTGTTTGAAATGAGTGAAACTGGGTTTGAAGGTCCAGTATGTAAAATCCTGCCATCTAGTGCCATCAGATTGCAGTACCGTAGTTGCAGTGCTTACTTGCTACTACGGTAGCCTTCCAGCATCATAAAGGATGTGGTTGACAGCAAAGGTGTCTAGTTCTCTGTATAATGATAAAGTTCCATCAACACAAATATTACAACCATCTATTAGCATCACAATCAGTCATAGTCACAGCAGACAGTCCAGTGCTAGCATGATTTTCAGCTAGCGCTAGCATTAGCCACCTGTATGAGCACTTAGATACTGTAGATAGATCCAGCTGGACTCAGCAGAAGGTCAAGGGTCAATGCAGGTTCTATCATCTCAGTCAGTTCAGTATTGATGAGCAAGATGCAGAAAAGATTCCACTGCATTTCAGTCACTTAATAACCATTTGTTCTCAGCATTTGCTTTATTAGAGGATTCCAGCCTCCAACCATCAATATGAAACTGTCTCTCAAACTCATCTTCCCAACCAGCCGCCTACAAACATGGCGGTGCAAGATGGACACGACCTTTGACGTTCTGTCTGTTTCTAGAAAGAAGCATTCTAATGGCAGGAAAAGCAGAGGACTTTTATTTTCTACTAATCAAAGACTTCAAACTATATTGACGGTTGTATATGAAGCTTTCAGCAATAAATCTGCACTGATTTTACACACTGAACCTTTGAGGCAAAATGAATCAATGAATTCCAACATTGTTAACAGCTGATCAGTGGTCACATGACTAAACAGGTTGATATAAAATATTTTATTGTGGTGATTCATTATTTCAGTATTATTGTTGTGCTTCTGATTGGTTTAATGGACATTACAGTGTTATAGACATTCATATTTTTAATTTCATATAGTGATGAAAACTCCACTCACTCCATCATTTATTCTCTATTCAGGTTGGAGTTGTGCAGTTTGTCAGAGCTCAGCTGTGATTGGCTGCTCTCAGCTCTGAAGTCCAACCCCTCCCACCTCAGACTCCTGGACCTGAGTTGGAACCAGCTGCAGGATTCAGGAGTGAAGGTGCTGAGTGGTTTTCTGCAGAGTCCAGACTGTAAACTGGAGGTTCTGAGGTCAGTACTGGTTTGGAACCAGTGGATGATGGTTTCAGCACCAAACACACTTCATCACACATGTTGAATAAACATTGAACTGAAGGTTGATTCATATCAAAATGACATCCAGAAATATGAAAACTTCATTCTGTTCATCAGTGGTCATGTGACCAAACATCATTTCAACACACATTAGTTTTGGACTGAGGATTTAATTTCAAGGTGACATTTTCTGTAGTGTCAGATTCTGAAGTCGACATTTCACTTTGATTTTCAGAGTGATGACACCCTGGAAAAACGCTCCATCATTATGAACTCTCCATCATTTATTCTCTATTCAGGTTGATTGACTGCAGTTTGTCAGAGGTCAGTTGTGATTGGCTGCTCTCCGCTCTGAAGTCCAACCCCTCCCACCTCAGAGAGCTGGACCTGAGGTTGAACAACCTGAAGGAATCATCAGTGAAGCCACTGATGGATCTTGTCCACAGCAGTGACCATCAACTGCAGACTGTGAGGTCAGTACTGGTTTGGAAGCAGTGGATGATGGTTCCAGCACAAAAGCCAGTTGATCCCACAGCAGAGGTCCAGTGTTCCCAGTCAGTGTGAGAGGAGGATGGTGTCGTCCAGCTGCTCCTCATTCATCCAACATCTGCTGCCAAACTGCTTCTTCTCTCAGTTCACCAGTCAATTATTGATCAGTTCATCTTCATCAGGCCTCAGTATCAGTCCAACACTCCATGGTCACCTGACCTTCATATGTTCCACACTTGACATGTGACTGAGAGTCTGCTTCTTCTCACCAGTCACTCCATCATCTCCATCAACAGTCAACGTCTGTGTGATGATGCGTTCAAGGACTGTGAGTCCTGACTCCTGCTGTCTCTTCTTCTCTCTGCAGGTGGGAGAGGTATTGAGGGAGGATGAGGAGGAGAGTGAAGAGGAGGGCTCCATCTAGTGGTGGCTGACAGAACTGCGTGTCACGACCTTTGACCCCAGTGGAGCCTGGTGGCTGGCGGACTGCTTCTCCCTACACGCTGCTGTGGTTACTGGGAGAGACGTCCCAGAAGCCACTGGTGGACCTTGCAGTGCCACATATGGACTCTTGGATTGTTCTTGGCCTTCCAGTGAAGCACTGCGTGAGCACTGGAGGTCAACCATGACTGATAGAGGTCAAAGGTCAGAGGTTTGACCAATTACAAAGACCATAATTAATTAGATTATTTTCTTTAATGGAGTCCCAGCACTAATAAATATATATTTGTATGCGTACCCATATAAGTCCATCAATGTTTAATGCACCTTTTTTCTTGAGCAGTATCTTTAAATTTCCACCTGCTTGTGTTTGCATGTTCAGGTAGATTAATGTGTATGTAGATCTATATTAGTAGCTTCAATGTGCTGTGAAATGTGGCATCTTCACCAACACTTATATCATTTGACTCAGGTGTCTCAGTGTTTGCAGAGTCATTGCAATAAAGCGCTCAACACCCTGGTGGTTCTGGATTGTTCTCGGGGGTTCTAAGAGCTAAACACCCTGGTGGTTCTGGATTGTTCTCGGGGGTTCTAAGAGCTAAACACCCTGGTGGTTCTGGGTGGTTCTGGATGGTTCTAGGAGCTTCTAGGGTGTTCTAAGAGCTAAACACCCTGGTGGTTCTGGATGGTTCTAGGAGGTTCTAGGGGGTTCTAAGAGCTAAACACCCTGGTGGTTCTGGGTGGTTCTAGTACAGACATGGGCAAACCCCGTCCTAATAGAGTTGCCGTATGTGACGTCATTGGCAGTCGCCTCTGTCCGGTGGGCGACTGCCAATGACATCACATACGGCAACTCTATTAGGCCAAACTACATCGGTTGATTAAGGTTATCTTTTTTTTTTCTGTCAATCCCTGGCGTATTTACGGTACTTTGTTTGTATTAATGTTGTATACACAAAATTCTCTCTCTCTCTCTCTCTATGTATTGTTGGATCAGATTTCCTTGTGCCGTGCTGCTGATCCGCGTGTTGGTTGAATGAAGAGTCACAGGAGAAGAATGCCAATTTAAATATGTCTTTAGTAAAGAAATCAATTGAGGGTACAACTATACAGAGCTCTGGGCCCAGTTCAGAACCCTAGCAACACCAAAGTATTGTCAGGGCATGAAGTCTGACTGCTCTCTGTCCCTTGACCCAGTCCTTTTATACAGAAAGAAAACATGCAAACACTCCCAGGTGTTGTCCTCTTCTGACTGGCTGCCCGGTCTCCAGACCCAAGCCTCATTGGATGTTGGGGCAGCCTTTGATCCAAGTCTCTGATTACTGAGTGCAACAGGAAACAAGTCCTTATTTGGCAGGGAGCCAAATGATCCATCATTGGTTCCAGCGTGACCTGTTGAAATAATACAGTGCACAACATGCCTGAGGTCACAGGCTCCTCCCCCCCGTGCCTCCGATGGATCATGAGTTCTCCCCCCTGTAAATGACCGGGTTATAAAGTCTTATGGTGGTCGCAAAGTCAGTTAGCTCTCTGTCCATCCTCTGGTCCCCCATGGTCACCCTCTGCTCCCCCAGGGTGATCCGGTCCCCCAGGGTCACCCTCTGGTCACCCACTGGTCCCCCAGGGTCACCCTCTGGTCTCCAGGGTCACCCTCTGCTCCCCCAGGGTCACCAGTTAGTGAGGGATGTTCTTCCCTTTGTTCCTTCTTGAGCTCTTTGTGTGACTCCTGCAACAATGCCTTTTCTCTATGAGTAGGTCAGCCAAATGATTAAACAGCTTTATATTAATAATCATGTTATTATAAACAAACATCTAAACTAATTATATTATTCAACACTAACATCTAAACTAAATATATGATTCCAACAGTATAGATATACATACAAGGTAAATCAAAATACAGTGACGAATGTATGTATTCAACACACACTATCTATCACCGGCGAAATAGCGTTTTGACCGCCATCTATCCATATATCACGTTCGACCGCGATGTAGAGGTCTGTCCCAATGGAGTTGCCCCCCCGCCGTCAACATAACTTCGGTGGCCCGCCGACTCGATGCAGGTCTGTCATGTCACCCCTGTTCTAGTAGCTCAACACCCTGGTGGGGCTTCACAGACACTGACTTGGTTCCATTGACATTACAGCAACACGTTTTCTCCATGATATCCCAGGATGCATTGTCTCCTCCTATGAGGTGGCTCACCAAAACACTGCATCCATCTGCTGCTGCTCCGCTACCCCCCACCCCCTCTGTCTAGTAAAGCCTTCTCGTGTGTCACAGTTCCACTCATAGCAAGGCTCCATCAGGGTTAGGTAAAAACAAACCCAGTGTTTGAACAAACTGAGTGGAGCTCAGCAGTGACAAGGTCACTACTGTCCTTTGTCAAGGCCAACGTTGAGCCTCCTACTCCCCCTACAGCCACAAGGATCCAGGACTTCCTCTGGAAACACACCAGGACAAACAGCCCACATCAGAAAAACACATTTCAGTCCATAAAATGTGTGTATTTATTGATCTATTTGTAGTAGTCGATAATAGTTGATACAACTCACTGCTGACAAGGTTTACACAACACAACAAACCGTTGAGTTTAAAACCCAAAGAATAATTGTGTACTTTTCACACACATCCCCGCGCCATGTTCACTGGTCAGTGAACGGGTCACGTGACCCCATACGTCACCAGCAATCCATGGCTGTGTCTCAGATCAGGCGCTGCATCCTTGGAAGGCTGCAATTTGAAAGGAAGTTGCGTCACCGCACTGCGCTGAAGGCTCCTCCCAATTCCCAATAGTCAGAACGACGCTCAAAATGCTCCCTACTGTTAGCACCAAGGCTACACCACTACTATCCTTCACCTCCTTCTGTATCCCAGGATGCTTTGCGTGCTGCTGCTGCAAAGCATCCTGGGATCCTGGGAAGTCAGCTGAAATTAGCGCCATTAGCGCAAAGACACCGCGTATAAATTTAAGTATTGAAATTTCACATCAAATCTTCAGTTTTTAACGCAGGGTTTTTACTGATTTGAACATCCAACCAACCAATGGTGAGCTTGATGCTATGAAAACCACACTTCCGGGGTTGGCCAGCAGGAGGGAACGGCGGTGACGCAACCAGGAAGTACGCCCAAGGCTAGACCGTCCCGTGAGGTTATCGGGGAGGCGGGGTTTGGGTCGGTCCTTCTGGGCCGGGTCCTTGGGAGGACGCTTCCTTCAGACGGAGGACGCTTCATTCAGACGGAGGACGCATCCTTCGGACGGAGGACGCTTCCTTCGGACGGAGGACGCTTCCTTCAGACAATGGAGGCTTCCTTCCAAGGATGCAGACCCTGGATTGAGACTTAGTCCATGAACTGCTAGTATGTTTTTCTAGATATACAGCGCTTACTGTCTAGGTGGGAACAACTGGCTGTGTGTGTGTGTGTGTGTGTGTGTGTGTGTGTGTGTGTGTGTGTGTGTGTGTGTGTGTGTGTGTGTGTGTGTGAGACGGGCACTAGTAGACAGAGTGTGCGGTCCTCTGGGACGTGGTCCTGCTGCTCTGGCTGCTGAGGCTCATGTGCTTGTGGAGGCACGGCAGCTTCCTGGCCAGCAGCTTTCTCAAGTGGCTCTGGAACTTCTTGCCCACAAACGTGTAAAACACGGGACTGACGCAACAGTACACATAGGCCACGTTCTGCGTCACGTACAGCGCATAGTCCGTGGCCTCCGAGGCGGCACACGATGAGCCGCCCCCCCCCCCCGGCTGGGGCCGGAGAGCTCGAGGGCGCGCAGGAAGACTATCACGTTGTAGGACGTCCAGCAGAGGAAAAAGGTGAAAACGGTGACAAAGATGAGCTTGACGGTGCGGCACTTGTTCTTCAGCCGAGTGGACAGGACGCGGACGGTGATGCCGGTGTAGCAGTACATCACCATGAAGAGCGGGAGCAGGAAGAAGAGCAGGAACTGCTGGTAGCACGGTGCTCTCGGGGTACCCGGCCTCCTCGCAGATCAGCCCGTCGAACGGACTCTCCCACACCGTCTGCAGGACAAACTCCTTGGCGCTGGCCGCCACGCTGACCAGCCAGACCGTCAGCGTTCCTGCCACGGCGTTCGCCCTCCTCCTGCTCTTGGCGGCCGGGACCGCGTGCACCACGGTCAGGTAGCAGAAGCCAACAGAGTAGGCGCCGCTGACCAGCTTGCACAGCGCCTCGCCGAAGATCCACTCCGAGAGGTGGTAGGTGGCCCAGAAGGGGAGGCTGGAGGTGAAGAGGACATTGGACAGGACCAGGTTCAGGAGCAAGACGTTGGTGGCGGTGTTGAGCTTCTCATACTTGTAGATGACAAAGAGCACCAAGCCGTTGCCGAGGTAGCTGAGCAGGAAGTTGACGTAGTAGAAGACTGGGATGATCCTGGCGCCAAAGTGGTTGACGCCAGTCCTGGGACACAGCTGGACCGGGTCGCTGACCACGTAACCCGGCTCCGAGGTGTTGGCGGTGTCGTTGAGAAGCTGCTGGAAGAGCAAGTACTCGTCGTCGTACTCCTCGTAGTCCATGACCCGTACCGGACCTGTGGAAGACACATTACAGACGGTAAGTCTCAGTGGATACATATATATATATATATATATATATATATATATATATATATATATATATATACATATCTGCAATTCATATTTTAACGGTTTATATAGACCCCTCAGGCTCCATTCAAAATGGGGGTTATTGTAGGAGAGTTGCAGTCAACTGAGATTTGGAGAGAGTTTGGATTACTAGATTTTGGATAGTGTTTATAGTTTGGAGTGTTTGAGACTAGATAGCGTTTACTTTGGAGATAGTTTTGAGAGCTTAGGGAGAGAGTGAGGAGAGGAGAGGTGATAGGATGGAGCCCCCTGTCCTGTACATCAATGTCCATGTTACACAAGCATCTATGCCAGGGGTGCCCATTACGTCCATCGCTATCTACTGGTCAATTGCGAAGGGAGTTTGGGTCGATCGCATGGAGAGAGAGAGGGAGAGAGAGAGAGTGAGTGTGAGAGAGAGAGTGAGAGAGAGAGAGAGAGAGAGAGATCCGCGTCAATTACAGCAGGTAGAATCGTTCAGGCAGGATTAGAAAACACGGTGGATCTGGTTGATTTTGGTCATAATGTACGATGTGCTGGATTTTGTTCTTAAATGTGCTGTGCTTTACATTCATTCATTCATTCATTCATTTTCCATACCCACTTAGTCCCGAACTCAGGGTCACGGGAGTCTGCTGGAGCCTCTCCCAGCTGTCTTGGGGCGAAGGCAGGGGACACCCTGGACAAGGCTGTCCAGGGTAAATGTGACGTATCGGCTTTGGCACTATTCAGATCAAATAAAGACCAGACAGGGACAGGAAAAAGAGTTTCGCTGTTGTTTTACATGCAAAACTACCGGGGTTGTCGCGTGAGCTTGCAATCCTGGCGTAAACTGATGGAGACGCCTCGCTCGGAAAATGCGCTTCAAAATGCGCACGCACTGCAGACGCGCCGAAGATGCTGGGAGATGCTGCTAGCAAAACGTCTGTATCACATACACACACACACACACACACACACACACACACACACACACACACACACACACACACACACACCAATTATCCCTAACCTATGCGCTGGAAAACACAAAACTATACAGCAAAACATCTTAACGTAAACACACTTTTATTGATAAAATCAAACATAGGCAGATATAACCTAAACAATTTTAAACCATGAGTTTTCTGTGCAATGATGAGCATAAATGCACATGGGAACATGTTGACCCATTTAATCCTCTTTCTTTCTTTATCATTGGACTACAAATATATTTCTGAATGAATATGTTTTCCTGTTTTATCGGAAGTGGATCTTTTTGACTTGCTCATTTTAAAAGTAGCTTGCATGTTGAAAAAGTGTGAGCACCCCTGATCTATGCCCTTTTCCAAGTCCCACAATCACTTTCACTGTCATCTGCCTGATTACACCCATGCCATTTTCAGAAAAAAATTGCACAAACAGAATACATTCAAAAAATGTATCATACACATAGTTATCAAGTCAAGTTATTTATTTATTGTCATTGTTGAACAAAGTTAACAACAAAATTTGTTTGGAGCATCCCCATAACCACTGGCATCAGTACCGATAAAACAATCATAAATAAGTGAGAAAAAAAAACAAAAATATATATATAATTTATGTACAGAAATTATTTGGTCATTCATTTTTTGCAATTCATAGTCATTCCCAACAGACATAACAGACACAAAAATTCAATGCATCACAAGTGGTTCAGACACAGCTTGCCTGTGATTGTACATTTGGCCAGTAGGTGGTTTCGTGTGCACATGAAGCTTCGAGAAATGAACCGTTTCTCGAACCAGTTGGCTCAAGTGGTTCAATGCCTCATGAGGCTTCACCTCACCATCACTACAGTCACTGCATCCTGAATCAGTCACACTCAAAGTCGCACACCACCTCTGCTTTGTTCTGGACTGTGGAATGGGCAATATTAATTTAATCTAATTAAATTCTGTTTTATTACTTTATGTCTATTTTAATGCTCTTTATTGGTGCTGAATGGAAGTGTGGTTGTTGTTTTATGAGCTAATGGATAGACAAGTGGCCTATAACATAAGACGCTTAAATGAAGTGAATAGGATATGTCCACAATGTCAAGAAAGGAAGCAGGGTGTCTTTAAAATCGATAACATTTGAATAAGTATTAAAAGTTGAGTTGATGTTATACTTGTATTGACATTATGAGTAATTTATACAACTTTTCCCAGGAACTTTTCCCAATGATGAGGTTGAGGGCCCATCATCTGCAATTCAGCATTCTGCAGGTAGTCAACACCAAAACAAGCGTATTCAGCTGTCATCATCCTGTTTGTAAATAATACATATAAACTGTGTACTTGTAATATAAGTCAAACTTTGGTAACTTGAATATAATTCTCACAAAGGGATTTTTCATGTGTATGCACTTTGTACCTGTTATGAATTTAAAAAAAAAACATTCATAACTAAACTCAGTTGTTGGTTTCCATCTCTATAAGTTAACAAAGATACATAGATACCTATGAAACACTTGTTTATCTTGCTGAAACTAATACTAGGTTACTAGTACTAGATACACCAGTATACTCTCCCGGAGCACAGATCAACCCACTCAAACAAACAAAAAGCATTTTACTCAGTCAGATAAGATTACTAAATGCTGGATGATACACTGTTTTGTGCATTATTTGGGTAAATAAAATAGTTCTATTATTCATACCTCCGCCTACCATTTATTATTACCTAAGGCATAGGGCATTTAAAAAAACAAAACAAATGTCATTCCGGTGTGCCACCCGTCTGTGCCCCGAGCTTGCCCCCCCAAGAAAAAAATTCTAGGACCGCCCCTGTTTCCAACACTGTGGATGCTCGGTTGTTTATTGCAGCAGACAGATAAACAATTAAACGGCTAAAGCCATCTATTCCACCGTGAATGACAAATCTCCAGCTTTTGGTAAAAAAGGGAGAGAAGATGGAAAGAGAAATCTAAAATATATAAGGCATCAGATAGCTAATTGAAAAATGTTCATGCACAGCTTATTTGACACAAAAAAGGTATGGTACAAAGATGAAAAGATTTGGAGTGGGTAGAAAATCTCAATGTTTCATTTGTTCAAGTATTTAAAAACAGTTTTGAAAAATACCGTATTAATTTGTGGTTTCCATCTATGTGCCACATTGCATTTGGTGCAGGAACAGAATACTGCCTCCGTCTTAGTGTGCGATTGGCCAAGGCTCGCACTTCAGTCCCAATTGGGTCCACTCTTCTTAAGGAATCACGTACTCTTTGAACTACAACAACAGCAAAAAAAAAAGAAAGACAAACTACATAAAATATTAAAGGCACAAATCCGTGTTAACACAGATAATGCTGACAAAAGGTATGATTTCATTTATTAAATACCCCCCTTTCTTTTTTTAAATATACCGCCATTCTTTTTTTAATCATCCATGTAAGCACTTTTAGCTACATTTTGTACGGAAAGCGTTATACAAATAAAGCTAATTATATTTGTTTGTTTCGGTTAAACTGATGCACAATACAGATTACTGAATACATTCATGTGGGGATCAACTTCATATCAAACTTACTTTGCACTCGTAATCCCCTGGCATGAAGGAATGCTCTCATCATTCTGTACCCTGTGTTTGGGTGACTGAGTTGGATTTCTGCAATGACGGCATCCAGCTCTTCATCACAAAGCGCTGAATACATATCCGACATTCTAAACAAACAAAGAATAATTCCTGAAATTTTACATGGCAAGAGCCAAAACATATATAATAATAATAATAATAATAATAATAATAATAATAATAATAATAATAATAATAATAATAATAAACTTTTATTTGTACAGCGCTAAATCACAACCAAAGGCGTCTCAAAGCGCTTTATACAATCGTATAATATATGATATATTATATATTATACGTGTTCTGTTAAGGTGAAACAACAAAGAAGCCTTTAAGTCTAAATTGTTTAATAAATAGGTTAAGAGCAGTTGGTGTAAGTATGAAAGTCATTTAATTTATTTGTTGCATTAAGAGAAGCATTTATAGAGCGTCGTTGCCACCTACTGGCATCTTTCGGTAGTATTTCTGTTGTAATTTTGAAGCGAACTTTATACCGGAAGTAAGACACGGGAAACACACTGCCAGCGTTTTCTGATACGCACCCGTTACTGTAAACCAGTGTTTGTGTGCCTCGAGATATTGTCAGGTGTGCCGTGGGAAATTATCCCATTTGTGTGCCTGTGCAGTCTAGCGCCTGGCAGAGTAATCATGTAGTACTCTTCCATACCAGTAGGTGGCAGCAGCAGGTAGCTAATTGCCTTGCGCTCGGAGACAAGCGAATTAGTGACGCATGGATGCAGCGACAGGTGTGTGGATTGTGGATAGCGGGACGACGGTTGAAAGTGATGGATACGTTTTTGAAGAGGAAAAATGTTGACTCTGAACTGGACCCTGGACAAAATCCGGACCCAGATGAAGGCCCTAGTATGAGTGGAGGCAAAGACGGTGACGTCGAGCAAAGTTTCTGGCGTGAGGCAATACAATGAAAGCTATCTTTCATTTGGATTTACTTTTACCGGAGATGCAACGGCACCGACTCCGTTGTGCTTGGTATGTGGTGAAAAGCTCTCCAACAGTGCTATGGTCCCAAAGTAAGCTTAAACGCCATCTCCAAACGAAACAGCCCTCAGTTCAAAAGAAAAATGTGGAGTATTTTGTTCGCCTGCGTGAACACACGGAGAAACAGGCAACTTTCATGAGAAAAACCGCAAAAGTAAACGAGAGAGCCCTTAAAGCTAGCTACCACGTCGCTGAACTAGGGTTGCCACCTACCAGAGTTACAAATCCGGGACCTCTGGGGGCGGGGGGGGGGGTTCTCAAGTCTGTCGACTGGGGGGGTCACCGAAATATACGGGACACAAAGTGAAGTGCGTCCTGTATCAGTTCATTACGGGACAGGTTTTTTAGTTGCCAAGTACGGGACAATCGCGTATTTTACGGGAGTAGACCACAGGCAGAAATCAAATGAGGTTTTGTCATTTTCCCTTAAAAACGGGACAAATTGTGTCCCGGGAGAGACTTTATTTTTCCCGGGACAGGTGGTGAAAAAAGAGAACAATTCTGGGAAAAACGGGACCGGTGGCAACACTACGCTGAACTTGTGGCTAAATCAAAAAAGTCCCACACTGTGGCAGAGCAATTAATACTTCCCGCCTGCAAAGCCATTGTAAATGAGACGCTCAGACCCGAAGCGGCTAAAGAAATAGCCAAAGTCCCTCTCTCAGATAACACAATCTCCAGACGTATTAATGAGATGTCTACAGACATCGAAAGTGTGGTTTTGGACAAGATCCCTATCAGTAAGAAATTTGCCTTGCGACTTGATGAGTCTACTGATATAAGTGTTGTTGCAGATTCTGAAGTCGACATTTCACTTTGATTTTCAGAGTGATGACACCCTGGAAAAACTCTCCATCATTATAAACTCTTCATCATTTATTCTCTATTCAGGTTGTGGTGCTGCAGTTTGTCAGAGCTCAGCTGTGATTGGCTGCTCTCAGCTCTGAAGTCCAACCCCTCCCACCTCAGACACCTGGACCTGGATGGGAACCAGCTGCAGGATTCAGGAGTGAAGCCACTAATGGATCTTGTCCACAGCAGAGACTATCAACTGGAGAGTGTGAGGTCAGTACTGGTTTGGAACCATTGGATGATGGTTCCAGCACCAAAGCCAGTTGATCCCACAGCAGAGGTCCAGTGTTCCCAGTCACAGTGTGAGAGGAGGATGGTGTCGTCCAGCTGCTCCTCATTCATCCAACATCTGCTGCCAAACTGCTTCTTCTCTCAGTTCACCACCCAATTATTGATCAGTTCATCTTCATCAGGCCTCAGTATCAGTCCAACACTCCATGGTCACATGACCTTCACATGTTCCACACTAGACATGTGACTGAGAGTCTGCTTCTTCTCACCAGTCACTCCACCATCTCCATCAACAGTCAGCGTCTCTGTGATGATGCGTTCAAGGACCCTGAGTCCTGACTCCTGCTGTCTCTTCTTCTCTCTACAGGTGGAGGTGAGGGAGGATGAGGAGGAGACTGAAGAGGAGCGCTCCATCTAGTGGTGGCTGACAGAACTACAACAAGTGGAGCCAAACAGCAAGCTGTGTGTCACGACTAGTGATGGTGAGGTGAAACCTCATGAGGCATTGAACCACTTGAGCCAACTGGTTCGAAGCTTCATGTGCACACGAAACCACCTACTGGCCAAATGTACAATCACAGGCAAGCTGTGTCTGAACCACGTGTGATGCATTGAATTTTTGTGTCTGTTATGTCTGTTGGGAATGACTATGAATTGCAAAAAATGAATGACCAAATCATTTCTGTACATAAATTATATATATTTTTTTTTTTTTTCTCACTTATTTATGATTATTTTTATGGGTACTGATGCCAGTGGTTATGGGGATGCTCCAAACAAATTTTGTTGTTAACTTTGTTCAACAATCACAATAAATAAATAACTTGACTTGATAACTATGTGTATGATACATTTTTTGAATGTATTCTGTTTGTGCAATTTTTTTCTGAAAATGGCATGGGTGTAATCAGGCAGATGACAGTGAAAGTGATTGTGGGACTTGGAAAAGGGCATAGATCAGGGGTGCTCACACTTTTTCTCATACAAGCTACTTTTAAAATGAGCAAGTCAAAAAGATCCACCTCCTATAAAACAGGAAAAGTCATTCAGAAATATATTTGTAGTCCAATGATAAAGAAAGAAAGGATTAAATGGGTCAACATGTTCCCATGTGCATTTATGCTCATCATTGCACAGAAAACTCATGGTTTAAAATTGTTTAGGTTATATCTGCCTATGTTTGATTTTATCAATAAAAGTGTGTTTACGTTAAGATGTTTTGCTGTATAGTTTTGTGTTTTCCAGCGCATAGGTTAGGGATAATTGGTGTGCGTGTGTGTGTGACGCAGACGTTTTGCTAGCAGCATCTCCCAGGATCTCCGGCGCGTCTGCAATGCGTGCGCATTTTGAAGCGCATTTTCCGAGCGAGGCGTCTCCATCAGTTTACGCCAGGATTGCAAGCTCACGCGACAACCCCGTTAGTTTTGCGTGTAAAACAACAGCGAAACTCTTTTTCCTGTCCCTGTCTGGTCTTTATTTGATCTGAATGGTGCCGAAGCCGATACGTCACATTTACGTTTCACTGTAAAGCACAGCACATATAAGAACAAAATCCAGCACATCGTACATTATGACCAAAATCAACCAGATCCACCGTGTTTTCTAATCCTGCCTGAACGATTCTACCTGCTGTAATTGACGCGGATCTCTCTCTCTCTCTCTCTCTCTCTCTCTCTCTCTCACACTCACTCTGTCTCTCCCTCTCTCTCTCCATGCGATAGACCCAAACTCCCTTCGCAATTGACCAGTAGATAGCGATGGACGTAATGGGCACCCCTGGCATAGATGCTTGTGTAACATGGACATTGATGTACAGGACAGGGGGCTCCATCCTATCACCTCTCCTCTCCTCACTCTCTCCATAAGCTCTCAAAACTATCTCCAAACTAAACGTTATCTAGTCTCAAACACTCCAAACTATAAACACTATCAAAAATCTAGTAATCCAAACTCTCTCCAAATCTCAGTTGACTGCAACTCTCCTACAATAACCCCCATTTTGAATGGAGCCTGAGGGGTCTATATAAACCGTTAAAATATTAATTGCAAATTGTGTGCAGATACAGGCCTACACTTCAAATAATTATGAGAAAAATCCAACGTAAAGAGAGCACTTCCATTAGGAAATAGTCAACATGAAATTTCGTCTTCTACTGACACCTGCTGGTCAAATTGAATAGTTGCAAATATTGTGAAGAAGTTGTCATCTTATTCTAATCCTAAACAATATGGCCATTCGAAGTGAAGTATTAAGACAATTAATCAGGTTTGTACTGCTTGATTAAACACATTCATCCCGTTCCAGTGCACTAAAACCCACTTCCCTTTAGGACCGTGTCAGCGAAGCGAAAACTTCCTTGAGTGACGCTGTTTCCCAGCATGCAATGCGAGCTAGCGATTCACAATACTATTTCATCACAAACATGGATGTAAAAAATAAAAAGGGACGAAAAATGAAACTTCAGGAACACCAACCAATACATTGCAATACAAGCAGAACTGGGTCAAAGTTTTATATTACGTACACCATAATACAGCCTTCTGGTGGACAAGCCATACTATTTAATCCGTGTCCTCCTATGGCACTTCCGTGGGAGGAAGCTCATCGTAGAGGTCACGTGCTGTGTGCTCGTCACTCCACCAATCACGGTTGAGTGAGTTAGTGAACGGAAAAGTTGTAACAGGAGAACCTTGCTGCCGTAAATAGTGCGCTACAAGTGGATGTGACCCTCACTGAACCCAATTCAGACGACTCTCCCTCCACTTTTTTTTGTTTTGTATGAGCATTAAAAAAAACAACATAATAATAATATGGATTTTGACCATGTATGTTTTGGAGTTCATTGAAAGAGGTTAATAAAAAAAAAGGGGTGGGCTGCCATTTTCTTTGTCCCCTCTTTTCTCCTGTTTAATAAGTATGTAGGGAGGTTAGCCTTTCTGTATTTGGCTTCTCTTTCTTTCTTTAGTTAGCTCTTAAGGCGAGCTAGTTGGAGTTTGGTTTATTATTTTGGCCTGGGCCCACCCTGAAGCCTTTGCTGCCCACCGGTTAAGTTGTTTTGTTTATTTCATTTACTGATCAATAAATGTTTTTGTTGAAAACCGCCAACTGCCGTGAGAAATTAATGAGCCTTGGGAGTGGGGGAAGGTGTCCCACACGTTGCGTCTCGGTCCCCCTAGACGGGACGTAACACAGAGTTTTCATCGTGACAGCAGGTTGAGCTCCTACCGTTTTACAAGTGACGTCGTCACGTTAGCCTGTCCCATCCCTGCTAAATTCTTTAAAGAACTACCGTTAGTAAAGTTTTAAATTATAATACACTCTACACTAATTGTAATTTCCTGCCCGTGGTTCTATATTGCAACAGTTGACGGCTCATATCAGCAGATAAGCAGCAACAATCTGGGCATTGCGGGTGATTCATAAATATGTCATTTCTTATTAATTAGCCCATAAGTGTTGTCCACCAGTGTGACACCAAATGCTTGTTGCTGACAGCAGTGAAGAAATGACACTCTAGTGGTTCTGCACATTAGTATAAATAGAGTGATTCTCTATCATTACATGACAGGACGGCGGCACTCTGACAGATTCCATGAACCTGGACACTGATGATCCAGACTCCGGTCCAGATGACACAACAGGCCACAGTGGAAACGGGTCAGAACATGGACTGGCTGCTGAAAGGATCCAGGTAGGTGGCGCTGTCATCCCAAGGTGTGTGGTGTGGAGGATCAGGGCCAAAGTTCCAGATGCTCACAGATGTGACTGTGGATTCAGGAGGAGTGTTTGAAGGCTGGACTCCCAACAGTGATTGGCTGCTGAGGACCTCTCAATCACGATCAGGTTTTTTAGTGGCTGTGAGATTGAAAGTGAGATTGCATTGTCCAGGTAGGAGGACAGCAGTCAGCCATGTTTCACCTCCAGTCAACACACAGTGGTTCACATGAAGGTCCAAGAGGCCTACAGACCTATACTGAGTCTGGACGTGGCAGTACAGTTGGATCATTGTCTTTGTTGTGTTGTTTGGTCATTGTGATCCAATGTAATGTGAGAGAAGGACGAGTGCAGTTATATTGGAGTGAGTTATTTAGAGTGTAATAGAAGTTATAATGCAGAGTCTGTTTTTATGAAATGTTCTATCACCTGGCATCCAACCATCCATCCATCCATCCATCCATCCATCCATCTTCTACTGCCGTATCCGGAGTCAGGTCTCGGGGGCAGCAGCCTCAGCAGAGACCCCCAGACTTCCCTGGACCCAGTCACCTCCTCCAGCTCCTCCAGTGGGACCCCAAGGCTTCCCAGTCCAGCCCAGAGACCTGGTCCCTCCAGCAGGGTCTCCTCCTGGTGGGACATGCCTGGAACACCTCCCCAGGGAGGCGTCCCAAACAAGACCCCGAGATGCTGGAACTCCTCCCCCTGAGGCAGGGCCTCCCCACCGACCCAGAGAGGGCAAACCACCTCATATCCAGCATTGATTTATCTGTTGGTGATTAATTATAATGTATCATTTATTTTATTTAAATTATATTTGAACTGAATTGGATTTGTTTGTAAAAGTGAGATTTATTTTCATTGATTCATGTGGTTTATGTTGAGACCTAGTGGAGAAGTGGGTATGGTCTACAGAAGGTTTGAGTACACAAGTTATTCAGATATGGAGAATCCCCATGGCAGGACTTCAGGAGATATATAATCAAAGTGTTAAAGCAGCAGAAATGAAACGTCAGTTGAGGTCAAGGTCACACAGGTCAGAGGTTGTGATGGCTTTTATTGTGAGAATATTGAATCATTGAAATATAATGTTTGAGCTCGTAACAAAGTTAGGATGGTATAACATAATCACATAAAATAAATGATCTGGTTTCCTTCTGATTCATTGACGTCCTTCTGAAATCTCCACACAAACATCTGGCAAGCATCAAAACCATGAATTATTTTGAGGGAAACTTCTTTTGTCTTACTTATGATTCAATAATGATTTGAGTTCTCATCACAGGTGTTGTGAATCACTTTATCTTTTCCACATGATTTCCTTATTTAAGATCACGAAGCAGAAATAAAGTCTCTTGAAAAGTATTTTTCACCTCCAAAATGAAGATGCTATAGAAGTCTGAAGTGAGAGCAGAGCAGTGTGTTGTTGATGTGTGGAACCTTCATGCTGAGATGTTCCAGCCGTGGATGATGAGAGCAGAAGCAGTGGTTGTGTTGCTGCTGCCTTCACTGAGCAGCTGCTCCAAGTCCTGCTTCTTCCACTGAGGATTCAGCTCCACCAGTGGCTTCTGGGACGTCTCTCCCAGTAACCACAGCAGCTTGTAGGGAGAAGCAGTCCGCCAGCCACCAGGGTGCAATGGGGTCAAAGGTCGTGACACACCCACACAGTGTTGGTGTGCAGCTTGCTGTTTGGCTCCACTGGTTGTAGTTCTGTCAGCCACCAGTAGATGGAGCTCTCCTCTTCACTCTCCTCATCCTCACCACCACCTGCAAAGATAAGAAGAGACAGCAGGAGTCAGGACTCACGGTCCTTGAACGCATCATCACAGAGACGTTGACTGTTGATGAAGATGATGGAGTGACTGGTGAGAAGAAGCAGACTCTCAGTCACATGTCAAGTGTGGAACATCAGAAGGTCATGTGACCATGGAGTGTTGGACTGATACTGAGGCCTGATGAAGATGAACTGATCAATAATTGAGTGGTGAACTGAGAGAAGAAGCAGTTTGGCAGCAGATGTTGGATGAATGAGGAGCAGCTGGACGTCACCATCCTCCTCTCACACTGTGACTGGGAACACTGGACCTCTGCTGTGGGATCAACTGGCTTTGGTGCTGGAACCATCATCCACTGCTTCCAAACCAGTACTAACCTCACACTCTCCAGTTGATGGTCACTGCTGTAGACAAGATCCATCAGTGGCTCCTTCACTGATGACTCCTTAAGGGGGTTCATATTCAGGTCCAGCTCTCTGAGGTGGGAGGGGTTGGACTTCAGAGCTAAGAGCAGCCAATCACAGCTGATCTTTGACAACCTGCACCTCTCCAACCTGAATACGGAATAAATGATGGAGAGTGTCATTCACAGTTGGGTGTGCGCGCGCACGCGCGCGTGTGTGTGTGTGTGCGTGCGTGAGTGCGTATGTGCGCATATGTGTGTGTGTGTGTGTGTGTGTGTGTGTGTAATTTAAAACCAGTTTTACACATTTCTAATGGAATCAAAGTGAATTCCAACAAACTCAATTCAAAGTCATGACAACAACAACTGCAGCAGTTGTAGAGTGAAGAGGGTGAACTGACCTCAGAGTCTCCAGTTTACAGTCTGGACTCTGCAGAAAACAACTCAGCTCCTTCACTGTTGAATCCAGAAGGCAGTTCCAACTCAGCTCCAGGTGTCTGAGTTGGGAGGGGTTGGACTTCAGAGCTGAGAGCAGCCAATCACAGCTGAGCTCTAAAAAACTACATCTCCACAACCTGAATAGAGAAGAAATGATGGAGAGTTTTTCCAGGGTGTCATCACTCTGAAAATCAAAGTGAAATGTTGACTTCAGAATCTGGCACTAAAGCAATCTGAAATCTGACCACTAGATGGTAGGATTTTACACACTGTACCTTTCCACCCAATTTCATACGCTTCAAACACAAAGCAGTGACTGCAAATTGAATTTCCAACAGCAGTGAAGTGAAAATCATGACAACAACAACAAGAGTGATAGAAGTTGTAGAGTGAAGAGGGTGAACTGACCTCAGAGTCTCCAGTTTACAGTCTGGACCCTGCAGAAAACCACTCAGCTCCTTCACTGTTGAATCCTGAAGGTGGTTCCAACTCAGGTCCAAGTGTCTGAGGTGGGAGGGGTTGGACTTCAGAGCTGAGAGCAGCCAATCACAGCTGAGCTTTGACAAACTGCACCTCCACAACCTGAATAAAGAAGAAATGAAGGAGAGTTTATAATGATGGAGAGTTTTTCCAGGGGGTCATCACTCTGAGAATCAAAGTCAAAAGTCGACTTTAGAATCTGACACTCAACAAAGGAGAGAGGGTGAGTGAATGAGCGCTGAAATCTGACCACCAGATGGCAGGATTTTACACTCTGTACCTTTAAACCAGGGGTGCTCACACTTTTTCAACATGCAAGCTACTTTTAAAATGACCAAGTCAAAAAGATCTACCTACTATACAATCGGTGTGTGTGTGTGTGTGTGTGTGTGTGTGTGTGTGTGTGTGTGTGTGTGTGTAACGCACATGTTTTGCTAGCAGCATCTCCCAGGATCTCCGGTGCTTCTGCTGTGCGTGACTTTGAAGTGTATTTTCCGAGCGAGGCGTCAAAACAAAATTCAGCACATCGGACATTATGACCAAGGGCCAATTCCAATTCCTCTCTTAACTCCTCAATCTCAACCCTCACCCTTAACCCTCAATCTTTGGCCCTCAATCTTGGCCCTCAAAAATAAGTGTAAGGGCTTAGAAATGGGACACCCCTTAAGTGCATTTACGTCTTCAGACTGTGGGGGGCTGCCTTACGCCAAAGCTAAGTCCAGTCTGTCAAGAAGACGACAACGACGAAGAAGAAGGAGAAGAAGAAAAAGATGATGAAAAAGAAGAAGTCCTCCGTCACTACACAACGAGGTACACAAGTAACGTGAAGCCGGGACCGCCAGTCCGGCTGACAAACATCGTAAAGTAAAAAAAATAAAAATGTTACGCAACAACGATGTCAATAATCCATAAAAAACTCTTAAACTAAGACAATATAATGGTTTTGTAATATTTATATCTTTATTAACTAAGAAAATACTTCCATTTGTAGCTCGCTTTTTCGTCGCCATCTTTTTCGAAGATGTCTTGGCGAAAATACGCAATGCCTTCTGGGTAGCCCTCACTGCCAAGGGTGGTCCCGGAGAATCTCAATATTGAGGGCGATACAGCCCTTAATCTCCTCCCTCAACTGGACGTTCTTAGAATCGGGACAGCATTTGCACCTAGCAGGGAGCGCGCATTTTTGAGATTGAGGGTTGAGATTGAGGGTTAAGGGAGGAATTGGAATTCACCCCAAGATCAACCACAACCACCGTGTTTTCTAATCATTGACTTCCTGCCTGAACCATTCTACCTGCTGTAAGTGACGAGGACTCCACACGATTGACCTAATGGACACCCCTGCTTCAAACCCAGTTCCACTCATTTCAAACACAAACCAGTGTCTGCAAATTGAATTTCCAACAGCAGTGAAGTGAAAATCATGACAACAACAACAAGAGTGATAGAAGTTGTAGAGTGAAGAGGGTGAACTGACCTCAGAGTCTCCAGTTTACAGTCTGGACTCTGCAGAAAACCACTCAGCTCCTTCACTGATGAATCCTGCAGTTGGTTCTGACCCAGGTCCAGGTGTCTGAGGTGGGAGTCGTTGGACTTCAGAGCTGAGAGCAGCCAATCACAGCTGAGCTCTGACAACCTGCAGCCCTCCAACCTGAATAGAGAAGAAATGATGGAGAGTTTAGAATCAAAGTCAAATGTCGACTTTAGAATCTGACACTCAACAAAGGAGAGAGGGTGAGTGAATTAGCGCTGCAATCTGAAATCTGACCACCAGATGGCAGGATTTTACACTCTGTACCTTTAAACCAGGGGTGCTCACACTTTCTCAACATGCAAGCTACTTTTAAAATGACCAAGTCAAAAAGATCTACCTACTATACAATCGGTGTGTGTGTGTCTGTGTGTCTGTGTGTGTGTGTGTGTGTGTGTGTGTGTGTGTGTGTGTGTGTGTGTGTGTGTGTGTGTGTGTAACGCACATGTTTTGCTAGCAGCATCTCCCAGGATCTCCGGTGCTTCTGCTGTGCGTGACTTTGAAGCGTATTTTGCGAGTGAGGCGTCTCCGTCAGTTTACGCCAGGATTGCAAGCTCACGTGACAAGCACGGTAGTTTGGCGTGTATTTAAAGAAAACAACAGCCAAACTCTTTTTCCTGTTCCTGTCTGCTCTCATACAGAATGCAGGTATCTGAAGTATACATTGATTTTAACAATTATTATAGTTTCAGATTTAAAATGAAATCTGCTTTATGTCTCCTTTATTTGATCTGAGCGGTGCAGAAGCCGATTCGTCTCATTTACCTTTGACTGTAAAATCCAGCACATATAAAAACAAAATCCAGCACATCGTACATTATGACCAAGATCACTGAGTTCCTGCCTGAACCATTCTACCTGCTGGAAGTGACGAGGACTCCACACAATTGACCTAATGGACACCCCTGCTTCAAACCCAGTTCCACTCATTTCAAACACAAACCAGTGTCTGCAAATTGAATTTCCAACAGCAGTGAAGTGAAAATCATGACGACAACAACAAGAGTGATAGAAGTTGGAGAGTGAAGAGGGTGAACTGACCTCAGAGTCTCCAGTTTACAATCTGGACTCTGCAGAAAACCACTCAGAACCTTCACTAATGAATCCTGCAGCTGGTTCTGACTCAGGTCCAGGTGTCTGAGGTGGGAGGGGTTGGATTTCAGAGCTGAGAGCAGCCAATCACAGCTGAGCTTTGACAACCAGCAGTACTCCAACCTGAATAGAGAAGAAATGATGGAGAGTTTATAACGATGGAATTTTACCAGGGTGTCATCACTCTGAACATCAAAGTGAAACGTCGACTTCAGAATCTGCAACAAAAGCAGTCTGCAATCTGACCACTAGATGGGAGGATTTTACCCACTGTACCTTCAAGCCCAGTTTAGGGCGTGTTTTCATTGCCTCGCCTCACCACGGTTCGCCTCGGTACGATTGCGTTTTCATTGGCTCTGTGATTACGAGACCGTGGGCGGAGTCGACACGGTAAAGCGGGACAATGTTTTCCCCAGCATCACTTCTGTGCGATACACAACAGCGCAGCGATGGACAAAGTAGAAGTTGTTTCATACCTGCTGCTCGGTCTGTGGTTGCTTTTCTGTTCAAGAAAGAACACTTTCCCTCACTGAAGTCACAGTTGATCATTTATGCAGCAACATTTAGAATTTATTGTTTCGTTTTCCATGAGAGCAAATGTGTAGTTCAACCTTCATATTTTCACCAAAAGTAAACACGAGACGGATACAACGGGAAATAGCGTTTATTTAAAAACAAACAAACAGAAAAACAGACAGTAAACACGCCTCCTTATTTGAAATAGCTGCCCTCGCGAGCCAAGGACGACTTTGTTAAATGCCGCGGTGTTTGAGGCTTCCTCGCGGCCAAGAGCCACGTCCTCTCGACGAATCAGTATTTCTTCTCTCCTCAAGACTCCTGGGGTTCCCTAGCTTACCGCGCCTCACGCAGGAGCAACTCGATTTATTTTCTTTACCGAGCGCTTCGCCATTTGCCGTTTGTCGTTTTCGCGAATATGGTTGAACACACTGGCGACGTCGAGGGCATTCCCGGTTCGCCTGCCTCTCCCCAAAAGACGAAAGTAAACATGTATTGAAAAAGCTGTTTTCAAAAACTGTATACACATAAATGTATTTGTACAACACCAATAGTAGCTACTTGTATTCACGGTAAAATGTACCTGACACGGAAGTTCTGTGTCAAAGGAGTTGGCGTGGATGTCCGCTCTGACAGGGAACATCGACGCGGACACGGAGCCAATCCAGTGCCCTGCTCGTCGCTACGTCACCACTAAACTCGCTTCGTCTTGCTCGGACCCTGGGGGATTGAGGTACCAAAACAGCGCCCCCTACAACTGTGTAGCGGCCAGTGCAAACACCCTAACACCATACCATGGCGAGGCGAGGTGAGGCAATGAAAACACGCCCTTTCATTCATTATCAAAAAACCCTGAGAGCAGCCAATCACAGCTGAGCTTTGTCAACCAGCAGTTCTCTAGCCTGAATAAAGAATCAATATTTGATTTCTTCCATGGTGTAAATGTCATATTCAGAGTCATTTCTCCCTGTTGATGATCCAGATGTGCAGCTGTTGGGATCACTGAGTCATTCCCTCAAATGAGTCATTGTGCCAGTGGGTTGTCAACACAATAACAACAGCAGTGTGTCAGTCAGTGTGCAGCCAATCAGCAGTGAAGATGGAAAATAATCAGTGAGTCCTTTGTGTGCTTGTGGCTGTTTTCAGTCATCAGAGACTCGTTACAAGTCAAACACATTCAAAGGACAAGATGAAGAAATACTGCTGCACTATTAATCTGCCTCTAATATTTCTTCACACAATCTTCTGCTCAGTCATGTGACCTTCATCACCAATCAACAACTTCCATTGAGCTCCAAAGTGACTGGAGACATTTTCCACACTTTCTTCCACCATCCAAAGTCTTTTCTGGCTGCAGATTGTTGACATGAAAATATCAACAACATCCACTTTGTCTAGATGAGTCTTTAATATCTGCTTCAAAGTCTTCACACTGAGCAGCGTTACACACCAGTTGTCATCTGCTGACACACACTGTCCACCAGTAGAAAGCAGGAACTGACCTGAGAACTTCCAGTCTGCAGTTTGGACTCTGCAGTCCAGCACAGAGCAGCTTCACTCCAGGATCCCTCAGGAAGTTCTCACTCAGGTCCAGCAGTGTGAGGTGGGAGGGGCTGGACTGCAGAGCTGAAGACACCACTGCACACTGAAGCTCTGAGAGTTCACTGGATGAAGGAGAGCAGAGAGAGAAGTTGTGGTCGACATGTGAGATTCTAAAGACAGTGAAAGTGAATCAAGACTCATTAATGTCTGATCATCATCATCATCATCATCATCACCATCATCATGTAAATGGAGGGAAGTCCCGCGGTGGTGCAGCATGTGTTTACATCTGTGGTGCGTGGTGCCGGGACACTGCAGTGGTATGCAAACACTGTTCACCACTGGCACAGTTGATGATCATAAAGTGCCGTCCATTCTATCTGCCCTGGCAGTTTACTGCCATTTTGCTAGTTGCAGTTTACATCCCTCCCACCAACAACAGCAGTGAGAGGAACGCTGCACTCAATGAACTGTACCAGGCCATCAGTGATCAACAGACAGCAAACCCAAAAGCTTTACCATCCTCACTGGAGATTTTAGTCATGCTGACCTCAAGACTGTCCTTCCAAAAGTCCACCAGCATGTTGGATTTCCAACAAGGGGGGACAACGCTTTGTATGTGGAGGTGTTCCGAGGGAGGAGCAGGGCTCGTGCTCATGTGCGATCAATTCCACGAGGATTGGGACTCTCAAAGGAAATTGGTGTGCGTTTGTGCGTTCGCAACATTTTGAACATCCAGATTTTTTTGTTTCAGGATGAAATCCATGTACGTTTTTGTAAATGAAGCCCCAGGTCCTCAGTGTCTCCACTACAGTGTCCTCAGTGCAGCTTCACACTCCAGTGTGTTCCAGCCACTGAGTGTCAACACGTCCTGTTGTGACTGACAGTGTTGCTCTGATCTGCTGCTTCAACTCAACATGATGCTCAGTAGTGTGTAAAGTCACTGCAGCTTGGAGCTCCACTGGATCAGAGATCCTTCACTGGCGTCTCTTTGGACTCCACTGCATCTTTGATCCAACTGCTGTTTTATTGTCTGCTGCCAAATGAAGGAAGGATGTGATGTGTTTGTGTGTTCAATGTGTTGATTGTGTTGATTGACTGTGTAGTTCCACAGTTTTCATTCATGTAGCCGCTCTTTACCTTTGACGCTCAGGTGTCTTCAAAGTCCGTCCGTCATACCAGCACCACTACATCATTCATAAATTGATGAGACGTGGGTTCCATTTAACTCGTTTATTTTCCTTCTTGAGTTTTTGGTTCGAGGCAACACAGACAACGTGAGGTCAAAAGAATTTTTGGCTCACCAACCACTCCGGCTTGACCCGCTTTCCATCAAACAAACATTTCGGCCATTTTTTTTTCTCGACCTAAAATAGCTGCGGGTCACCTTTCAAAATAAAATAACGGCTTCAGCATCAGAATCGGATGGTCTTGGTTCCCTTTCTCGAAGAACTTGGCAGTTGTCAGCCGGAAGGCATCTTGCACTGTACCCCTGACGACGCCATTAACTTCGTCCAGCAGTGCAACGTAGGGCTCTTTCATCAGACGTTGACTGATACATGACTGAACGAATGGCTCGCGGCTTCGCGCATCAGCGACAACGTTCTTAACGCCAGGGACATACTGCAGATCGAAATCGAATGCGGCAAGCTTAGCAACCCATCTTTGTTCACATGCGTCCAAACATGGCTTTGTTAAGATGTAGGACAATGGGCAATGACAATGACCAAACTTGTCACAAATGGCCCATTTTAACGCCAGGAATTCCAACCTGTGCGCTGGATAGTTAATTTGTGATCGGGACAGTGTCTTGCTGGCGAAAGCGACAGGTCGAGCAACAGTCTCACCTGGTGGCACTTGAGACAGGACTGCGCCAATGCCATCAAACGACGCATCAACAGCGAGAACGAAGGGCTCACTGAAGTTGGGGTGGGATAAGGTGACATTGCAAGCTAATTCATTCTTCAGGGTCTGGAACGATTCTTTGCATGCAGCAGTCCAGTCGCTCGCCATAAGCGCTGGTGGAGCAGATGATCGCTTTTTCACCTTCCTGCCTCTCATGGCCTTATGCTGCACCTGCCTTCCAGAGAGGAGTCTGAACAAGGGTTTTGCTTTAGCAGAGCAGTCAGCTATGAAGTGCTGATAGTAGAAGATTAGGCCCAGGAAAGAATTAATCTTCCTCCAGGAAGGGGTCACACCATCACTCTCCATCAGGTCAGCCTCTCCCACATCCATGATGGCTTTCATCTTGGCAGGGTCCTTCATCACCCCGTCCCCACAAATGACATGTCCCAGGAACCTTACTGACCTCCGCAAGAGATGACACTTCTTGGGGGCCAGTTTGAGTTTGTGACAGGTGGCGAGACAGCAGCAAGAGCATTCACCGACACCCTTTCTCTGGAAGTTCTGTTCACTGACATCATTTCAGAATGATATTCGTTCAGAATGTCTTGGACTTCACGAGCAGTCCACTTGTCTATCGTCTTCGACCTGAAGGTCATGGCGAGCTCAGTAGAAGGGCAGTTCTTTATGAACATTCGAGTCACCTCAGTGCTGGGGCTGTCCAGTGACTTTCCTTGCTCCTTCAGACGTTCAATGGCCAAGTCAACAGCGGGGTTCAGTCTAAGCCAGTAGTCAAAGGCATCCTCACCCTTCCCAGGAAGAGTGGTGTAAAAGTCTGCTAATGGGAGTGGTGAACACGGAACAGAATCAAAGTGCTTCCGCAAGAGACCATAAATGGCATCGGGGTTACAGGTGATGTTAATACCACTGTTCCTGGTCCCAAACCTGACAACATCCTTTGCTTTGCCACCAAGATGAACAAGGATCTCCTCCGCTTGTTCCTCAGGTTGCAGATTCCCCCTCTTAATGAAACTCCTCATGAGCTCCTCCCACTCCTGGACGGAAACAGAGTCTGAGTTGTCTCCTCTGAAGCAGGGGGGCTCCTTCAGCTTTCGATGAGGGACATATTGCAAATGGGACACGTCAAAAGCATTTGTGGCAGACACATTTGCATGGCTAGGTCGAGGGGTAGCACTATGTAAAGGGGAACTGGCTAGCATATCAGCATGGGCAGGTGAAGGGGCAGCACTGAGTAAAGGGGTAGTGACAGATGCACTGAGGTGAGAGATAATGTCCTGTGCCACCCGCTGGCTGACCTGTTGAATCAATGCATCACCCATCTGACCTACAATACTAGCAGCAATAACATCAGGGGTAGGTGCAGGGGAACACATGCTGTGCCTGTCCAGGACAGGGGAATGCGTGCCCTGGCTAGCAAGGGCATGAGGGTTTGCATCTGAGTTGGGGGGAGGGATAACACCAGTACTGAACAAGGGGCGCCCAGGTGTACACTGATTACCCAACACTACACCACCCCCCTGAACAGGACTCTCAAACAGTAAACTTGAAGGATGCATAAAACCCCTCCCTCTGCCAGCACCAAAAGGAGTTACAAAAACATTACCCTGAGGATTACTCATCTTTCCAAAAAGTTAACAAAACACAATACCACAAAACAAAAGGATGAAACCACAAAAGACCTAGACTGGAAACTGAAAAAAAAAAAAAAAAAAAATCAAATAAAAGTACATAAACCCTCTATCTGATGTCTAACACTGCACAAAAGCAACACATCTGACCGACTTCAGTGACCGCAGATGAACAGCAGCAGCAGAACAGTCCCCGGGTCGCTCTGCAGCATCGGTAGCACAACAAAAGAGTCTCGAGTCACGGCACCAATGTGACCTCTCCTATTCTGTCCTGCTTGCTGTATAATGAAGACTTGCAGAAGTCAGGTGTGGAGCAGCAGTTTATTCTCTGAAACAGAATGGGACACAACCATAACTTGCTCCGTGAAACTTGGTCACCTCCTGCTTCATGGGCTTCCTCTGTACTGAAGTAGTGATCGTATAGTTGTTGTTTCTACAATACAAATAATATTAAAAATAAAATACATTTTTCTACAAAATACCAAAAAATGACATTCGCAATTTCAATAATTCGCTCCCTAAAGCTCCATTTTTATACACTGTAACATTCTTCCAGTTACACACACATACCTGAAACAGAATGGGACACAACCATAACTTGCTCCGTGAAACTTGGTCACCTCCTGCAGAGACAACGTGCTCCGTATGAGAGCTGTGTGCTGCTAATGGACATGCTAGCATGCTAATCGTTTTTAATAGCAATAAAAAAAACCGAACTTTGCTAAAAAAAAAAAAAAAAAAAAAAAAATTAAATGAAAGACACCAGCACACATTTAAACACTGAAACACAGTTACATGAAGCATAGCTCAACTTATTGCATTAATTTCTGTCTCAGCAGGGAGGAGACCGTCTCACCTGCTTCATGGGCTTCCTCTGTACTGAGGATCGCCCAGAATGCAAAGCGCTAACTTCAAAATAAAATACAAAATAAAATAAAATATAAAATATAAAGAGCCATGGCTGTGCCCCAACCAAGTTTAACATGATTGAACACAATTTATTTTGTGTGTGTGTGTGAGAGAGAGAGTGGATGACGCCTTGCAGGTGCGGTCCTGGATGTCGGCTGCTGATTGGACGCGCCACGTCTGAGAAGGAGGAGCAGTCGAGCCAGCCTGACTGTCATCCCTCCTCCGCTCCCAAGTCTGCAGTTAGTCACTTCTGAAATGGTGTTAGAGCACACAGCCGTAGGTAGTGATGGCCGATGGAGGCTTTGTTGAAGCTTCGACACTTGTTTCAAAAAATGGTTCATTACTCGAGGCTTCAATGACACAGTGCTCGAGGAGGTCATCTAGTGCTCAATAAAATGAAGTGCAATAGAAACGTGTTCATTGTTTCATAGGTTGTTTGGGATTTGATTCGCCATGCATTCTTGTTGGACAACACTACATGCTTGTACGGTTCAATGCTGACACAATAAAATAAAAATGAAAAATAAAGACAATGTCTCTTTTTTTGGCACGACTGATTGTAGTAGACTATAGCTCTATACTTAGCATGACAATTTGTGCAATGAATTATATTATATCCTAAAACAAGACTAAATAGCCCATAGTTTAAAATATGTTTGTTGCCCTGGGTAAAATCAGGCATGTTAAATAGACAGTTAAAATAAATAAATAAATAGCAGTTAGGGCTAAAAGGAAGCAGTTCATAATAAATAAGTTCATGATTAAAAGGTCACTTCAGAGTAAAAGTATGACGGAGTAATTCAGCGGTAGATTGTGAGTTCGGTGTTGTGAATGTGTCTCCCAAAGAAACGGACCCGTTTAACAAAATGTATTTTATTTTGGAGAAGCTGGTGTGAAGGCGTGGTTGAGGTGAGCGGAACGGGAGAGAAGGGAGAGAGCGAGTCGGAGGAAGAAAAGGGAAAGGCGCACGGTAAAACGAAAAAGTAAATTAAGTGTGATAGAAGTCCGTCATTACAGTCGTTCTAGTGTTCGACCAGAACTCTTCTGAAGTATTAGTGACGAACTTCTAACGAGTGTTGAGTGGAGAACTCAATACGAAAAACGGAAGACGAAGAGAGTGCACGTAGCTGCTGACCAAGTGGCTGCTAACCCGGAACTTGGCTAACGAGCTAGCGGCTAGCAACCTCGTGGGTCGAGTCGGAGAGAGCAGGTGCGCAGTGGAGCTGAGCCGAGTTGGATGGTCGTCCGCGGTGGAGCCGAACCGAGTTGGATGGTCGTCCGCGGTGGATCCGAACCGAGTTGGATCGTCGTTCCCGGTGGAGTCGAACCGAGGTGGAGCCGAGGTTGGTCATCGTCTGCGGTGGAGCGAGCTGAGGTGGATCGTCGTGGTGGGTCGTCGTCCACGGTGGAGCTGAGCCGAAGAGGATCGTCAGCCACCCGGCGGGAGTTTCTTGCCTTCCTTTGGAGCCTCCCTTCCCCTGTTTCAGCGGCTATTCTTCTCACCTGAGGTACAGCTACCTTTTTGTTTTGGCCTGTAAGGTGAAGCAGCCAGTCGTTTTAGGCTACCACGTACCCGAGCTGCAACCAGGCCTGCTACGGTAACTCAAGTATTGCCGGCTATTTTATTTTATTGGGGGCCCCACAGTAACAGTGTGTCGTGTGTATGTGAAATATGTGAACAAAGTCTGTTTACAAATGTAAATTATTGTGCTTTTATTTGTTGAGTAAACATTTTCTTAGTTTATTTTCCATTGAAACAGTGTTGGTGTTTGATTTCATTGTTTTACAGTCATTAAGGTCAATGAGAAATGTTAAAAACTGGTTGAGCAGACACATAAGATACAAGGTGTTTCAATTCATTATTAAAATGTGTGTGTTTGCTAGGTAAAAATTTAAAGGGTCACACACTAGTGGAAACCATTGATTTCCATACATTTAAGTTCCTTACAGAAATCTTGTTTGTTATGTTATATTTTAGAAAGAGCTCAGGTTAGCCACCTCTCCAAATGTTAAAATACACCAGAGAGGCGCTACATGTTCAATAGTAAGTGTTCAGTGGGTCAGATGTCAAATGTGATCTATTTAAAATGTAGAATAGATGAGCTAAATAACATATATAATACACGTTGATGGGAATTGAACCGTCGCCTCAGTCTTGCAAGTCCAAGATTGTCATAATGTACCACAAACCCAAATCACACTCCCTTTTTTCATCGAAGCTGTTTGAGTAGCGTTAGCACACCGTGATTCCTCATCAACTACAGGCCTACACTTCAAATAATTATGAGAAAAATCCAACGTAAAGAGAGCACTTCCATGAGGAAATAGTCAACATGAAATTTCGTCTTCTACTGACACCTGCTGGTCAAATTGAATAGTTGCAAATATTGTGAAGAAGTTGTCATCTAATTCTAATCCTAAACAATATGGCCATTCCAAGTGAAGTATTAAGACAATTAATCAGGTTTGTACTGCTTGATTAAACACATTCATCCCGTTCCAGTGCACTAAAACCCACTTCCCTTCAGGACCGTGTCAGCGAAGCCAAAACTTCCTTGAGTGACGCTGTTTCCCAGCATGCAATGCGAGCTAGCGATTCACAATACTATTTCATCACAAACATGGATGTAAAAAATAAAAAGGGACGAAAAATGAAACTTCAGGAACACCAACCAATACATTGCAATACAAGCAGAACTGGGCCGAAGTTTTATATTATGTACACCATAATACAGCCTTCTGGTGGACAAGCCATACTATTTAATCCGTGTCCTCCTATGGCACTTCCGTGGGAGGAAGCTCGTCGTAGAGGTCACATGCTGGTTGCGCGTCACTCCACCGATCACCTCGGGGAAGGTCGTTGCCCTTGCAGGGTACCTGATTCAGGTGAGTATATGGAAAATATGGGTCAATGTGGTCAGTCATAACAAGAGAAGCTTGCTGGCAAAAATAATGCACTACAAGTGGATGTGACACTTTTTTTTGGTTTTGTATGAGCATTTAAAAAAAAAAAAAAAACATAATAAAATGAGCACAGTGATGGTTCCGCAGCATAAAGTGTATCTTCAGTCGTCGATTGTATGTGTGGGAGTCCCTCGGGTTCAGCCCAGCTGATTTAGTGTTCGGTGAGAGGACCCTTGCGTCTGTTAAGGGGTAAGTGGCTTTCCGATGTTAAACGAGTAGAGAATAATGTGTTAGATTACGTAATTTTTTTTCCGTGAACGCTTGCATCGTGCTTGTGAAACTGCTCACCAAACTCTTGTCGCCAGCCAGTCTAAAATGAAGCGGCAGTTTGACAAGAAAGCTGTGGCTCGAGTTTTTGAGACAGGCGTTGTGTGTTGGTATTGTTGCCGTTACTCGCCGAGCGCTTCCATTCAGCGCCCATGTTAATCAATCAGTGCGTTTACATGCAGAGCTTAATCGGACTAAGCAATCATTCGGTTTTCTCGTCCAATCGGAGTTCTCACCTTGGTCCCCGTATACATGCAGCTGAGAAATTCAAATTATTGACGGGTCCTCCTCCCAACACTAGGGGGTGGAGTGAGACTTTTCAGCCGGTCAGCTGCTTTCGGTTGACATATTAAATCTATTATGATATGGAACGATAGTTCATAATGTACGTGTTACTTGCTTTGCAGATAAGGTGTACCCTATTTCTTGTGCTCCTGGTTATTTTAAAAGGCAGACAAGAACGTTGTTTGCTGTTGGAGGGCTACAACAACACTTCGATGCTACGCTTTGTGCCGTCGCTACGGACCCCAAACTCTCGTTCTTGTTGGATTCGGGTTCTGCGCAGACTGGTGGGAGAGTTTGTGTACAGGTTTTGCAAAGGAACGGTGTCTTCAGTTATACACACGCTCATTAAAGTGCCGACCGTGGAGGAAGCTGGTGCCGCTGCACGCCGTTTCCAGCAGAATAACAGCGAAATTACCCAAATAAAAATAAATTAGGAAAACATCTCTTTGCTGTGCTTTTATTTACAAAGTTAAAATTCTTCTAACTTACAAAAAATGTGAACGAAAAGGTAGAAATATAAATACGAAGGAATACTTATTTGTTCAGGGGTGCGCAAAGCCGGAGCCCTGCATTTGCTGCGCTACCCTTTTTAAAAAGGTCTCCGTTGCGCGTTATTTTAATATGTCCATCTCTTTTAGAAGAGAAAGCATCGCCCCGGTCTCATCCTCTCTCCAAATGTCAACATTCTTATTCGCATTTGCCAGGTTGTTTCGCGCCGTCTGTTTTGTTAGACGACGTAGTTGTGCGGTCATGAGTCGCGAGAGCGAGGCGTGGCGCATGCGCACTCGCATTGTCCAGTTAATAGTCCGATTAAGGCGTATACATGGCAGAGAAATTCGAATTCCAATCGCATTATCTGGGTGTCTCAATCGGAGTTCTCCGATTCCAATCGGAGTTCTCAAACTCCAATCATAATCGGAGTAAGGTGTTTGAGGGGTTTGATTCCGGGGCCTGGACCTGGGACCTTTCTGTGTGGAGTTTGCATGTTCTCCCTGTGTCTGCGTGGGTTCTCTCCGGCTTCCTCCCACACTCCAAAAACATGCACGTGAGGTCAATTGAACATTCTAAATTGTCCGTAGGTGTGCATGTGAGTGTGAATGGTTGTTTGTCTCTATGTGGCCCTGCGATGAACTGGCGACTTGTCCAGGGTGTCACCCTGCCTTCGCCCTAAGACAGCTGGGATAGGCTCCAGCAGACCCCCGTGACCCTGAATAGGAATAAGCGGGTATAGGAGATGAATGAATGAATGAATGAAATCTTTATTGAATGAATGACACATTTTATTTCACTCGTGGTTTATGTAATTATTATTTTTTGCTCCATAGCTTTCATGATTCAGCATTACATGTTAAGAGTGATGAATTGCATGAAAAGAGAGAGCACTCGCTGATAAATTAACATGGTGTGCTGTTTAATTCCATGAGGACGACAAAATATTTGCAAATTTGTGTTAGCTACACACATCGACAGGTGCAAGAGAAAGGGAGGAACTTTCAAGATCATTGAGTTTTTAGTTTTTATTTTTTTAGTTCTGATGAAATAAATAGACCAATCATTTTATTACTTTGTCTGCTTTCCAAAGAGGTTATTCATTAAAAAATATGTGTGGCAGTGCTGTTATGGTCCATAGAGAGTTGCTTCAAAGAATTATCATTTATTATTCAGTGGCACATTGCTCACTTGTTTAATACACAAATAATAGTATATTATTATAATAATACTATTTTATTAATAATAATAATAATAATAATAATAATAATAATAATAATCATTATTATTGATAAAATTTTGAAACAACAATCGTCAGTTGTTCCGTAAAAAATACATTCATTTCCATGTTGAATTTTGTACGGTTCGTGAGCGCGCACGTCTGTCAGTGACGATCTCCACACTGACACAACTGCGCATGCTCTATTATCCCATCAATGCGGAAGTCAAAAGGTTTTTGGGAGCCATGCGCTGGGTGAGCAACTTCATTGAAAGGAATGGGACGCCATCTTGGACTCTGGGGGCTTGCCGCACTGTCACGCAGGTTGTGACGTAGCAGGCCGGCGACGCCGACAGGTATGATGTGAATGATTGATAGCTACCATTCGTTCCCATTAGCGAGAGGATTAAAAACAAACAGACACCATAATGGCATCAAAAAGGAGTTATCCCAGCGGTGCGGAAAAACGGAAGGAAAAGAAAACTGATCAAGAAAAACTTGCAAAGGGGAAAGGTAAGTTATTTGTTTGTGATGTGGGCTGGAGAGGTGGAGGTGAAACGCTGTTGTCCCCCCCCCCAAGTTTGTTTATTTGTCCTGCTACAAATATTAGCTGGCTGGCTAATATTTGTTCGTCATGAATCAGCGGTTTTGTTTGTTTTATGAAAGTTGACCATGTCCTGCCATGTTGGCCTATCCTGCCATGGGAATGACTGATTGACTCCACACCCGTTTATTCACATTCTAACAGGGAGGGAGTGAAGGAGGGCATGTTGTTGTTGTAGTCAGTCCCCTGTTATCGTTCAGTGGAAGTTGTCTCTCACATATTTGACTCTTAATGTTATTTTAGCCTTAACTTAGGATGAATTTACTAAGCTTAGTTTGTATTTTGTAGGCCCTTAATTAGAAATGTGCTACTGTTTTATAATTCAAAGAAATATTTTATGTAAAATATAGGTCTTGATGAGACAAACACATGGATGTTTGAATGACGTCTGTAGCACTTTTGTAAAGGAAACTGCAGCCATTTACAGTATAGTGTGTGTGTGTGTGGAAGTAGGGATGTGCGATACCACTATTTTTCTTTTCGATACGATACCAGGTGATACCAAGGCTAGTATCCCGATGCCAATACAGATACCGATACTTTTTGATGTCCAACTTGTGTATATGAAAATGATGACTTTTACAACGAAAACTTGTGAATGTTATTATAAAAAATGTATTTTATACCTATGTATAAGAATTAAACGAGCTGCCAAATATCAGACTTTGTTTTAATTTTAATCGGAGAAATCAAATCAACAGGTCAACTGAAAATCTGAGCAAATCTCTCTCAAAAAAGAGAAAATAAGAACAGCTGCTCTCAATACAATATAATTCTTTTTGGACCAGACAGAGTGGTCTTCAGGTTAGAACTTGACAGAATATGTCTGTCTCTTTGGGAGTCATCTATGAAAAATTTAAATATTCTTGATGTAAAAGGAAGTCTTTTTATGGGAAGTATAACTCACATACCACCACAAATAGACTAAATCGCAACTGTTTTACTTGAAATGTGCCATTTAAGTAATTTAATTATTATGCTTTTCCAACTTAAAAGTGACACTGAATTGTGTTAAGATGATGGCAGGAATGTGAGTTAAATTAACAAATACATATTGTGCTAGGAGGAAACATTTTTATCTAACTAAATAAATAAAATATGTTTTAATGAAAAATTGACAAACATTCTGGTATTTTATGTAAATTTATCTTATCTACGTCTATATGCCTGTGATGGTGGGCACTGGGATGTATTTTCACTCCACCTGGATATTGCCTTTCTCTCTGCAGTGCTGGTTGGAAATTGCGGTAACGTTGACGGGGGGGGGGGAAGCACGCTATTGCTGTCACGCTACGCTAACGTGTCGGCAAAGTTAACGTGCCAAGTTTCGTTGCGGGGGGGGGGACTGGACTCCAAGATGCTTCTGCTGATCACTGCTATGCTGGAGCTGGAGATGTGGCCTGTGATGTCTGCACTGGGAGGAAACTGAAGGCCCTCAAGTCCTGTCTGGTCTGTCGGGCCTCCTACTGTGACTCTCACCTCCAGCCTCATCGTGATGCTGCTCCCCTACAGAGACACAAGCTGGTGGAACCCAGCCAGCAGCTCCAGGAGAACATCTGCCCTCGTCATGATGAGGTGATGAAGATGTTCTGCCGCACTGATCAGAAGATCATCTGTGCTTTATGCTGTATGGATGAACATAAAGGTCATCAGACAGTGTCAGCAGCAGTACAGAGGCCTGGGAGGCAGAGAGAGCTGGAGGAGACCAGGCAGAAGATCCAGCACACAGAGGAAGACCTGAAGGGGGTGGAGTCCATCAACGGCTCTGCTGATAAAGCAGTGAAGGACAGCGAGAAGATCCTCACCCAGATGATCCGTCTGCTGGAGAAAAGACGCTCTGAGGTGCAGCAGCAGGTCAGATCCACACAGGGGGCAGCAGTGAGTGGAGTCAAAGAGCTTGAGAAGAAGCTGGAGCAGGAGATGATGGAGCTGAAGAGGAGAGACGCTGAGCTGGAGAAGATCTCACACACACTGGACCACAGCCGGTTTCTCCACAGGTTCTCCTCACTGCCAGCACTCAGTCCGTCTCCAGACTCCTCCAGCCTGGAGATCCGTCCTCTGAGATACTTTGAGGACGTGGCAGCAGCTGGACCAAGCTGAGAGATGAAATACAGCAAGTTCTGCACAGTGCACAAACGTCTGTTATTATCTGAGGAGAACAGAAAAGTGACATTCATGGAGGAAGTTCAGTCTTATTGTGATCATCCAGACAGATTCACTGACAAGAAGCAGGTCCTGAGTAGAGAAGGTCTGACTGGACGATGTTACTGGGAGGTGGAGTGGAGAAGGGGGAGGGACTTCTGTGGTTTATTTTAGGGGGTTGGTGTAGCAGTGGCCTACAGGAACATCGGCAGAGCAGGAAGGTCAGAGGAAAGTAGATTTGGATTCAATTGCTGTGTCTCAATTCAGGTTCTGCATCCTTGAAGTGTGCATTTTGAAAGGAAGTTGCGTCATCGCATTGCGCGAAGGCTTGTCCCAATTCCCGAGGGTGTTTAGGACGCTCAAAATGCGCACTCGTAAATACGCACTCGTTTTAGCCGATTCCAAGGATACACCGCTACTATCCTTTGCGTACTTGGGTATCCCATGATGCTTTGCGTGCTGCTGCAAAGCATCGTGGGATCCTGGGAAGTCAGCTGAAATTAGCGGCATGTACTGGTTAAGACACGACATATAAATCTAAATATTGACGTTTCACATAAAGTATCCAGTTTTTAACGTAGGATTTTATTTATTTGAACATTCAACGGCATCGTTAGATGGCGAACCAATGGTTAGCGTGATACTATAGAAACGTCACTTCCGGGGTTGGCCAGCCAGAGGGAACGGCAGTGATGGAACGAGGAAATACGCCGAAGGCTAGACCGTCCCGAGTGGTTACCGGGGAGGCGGGGTTTGGTCCGTCCTTCTAGGCTGGGAACTCTAAGAACGCTTCCTTCAGACGGAGGACACTCGGCCTCAAGGGTGCAGAACCTGAATTGAGACACAGCAAATGACAAATCCTGGAGTTTATATTGTTACCCAGGTGAATATTGGTTTCGTCACAACAATGAGTACTCGTGTCTCAGGTCCTCGGTCCTCCAGAGTGCGAGTGTACCTGGACCACAGAGCAGGTCTTCTGTCCTTCTACAGTGTCTCTGGAACCATGGAGCTCCGCCACAGAGTCCAGACCTCCTTCACTCAGCCGCTACATGTTGGACTTTATGTTCCTTCAGGTTCTTCAGCTGAGTTGATGAAAGTGTGACTGAAGTCGTCAGAGAGACTCTGAGCTGAATTCTCACCTTTGATTCTTCTTCTGTCTTCACGTTTGTTACCCAGTGTCTCCGGCTGTCAATCACAGGGTGGGCGGGGCCTGGACGCCACTTCCTGTTGGTGCTCCTGGTGACCGTTGTCCACCTGCTGGATGTTTGTGCCACGTTGTTTCTCTTCCTCTGCAGCCCATTCATCCCGCAGATTAATAATGTGTCATTAGTCCACATGACAACTTTATTACTGTGGAAACACAGCTGAGGTCTGTTTCCACTCTGGACCTTTCCACCCTGACCTTTGACCTTTCAACAACTCATCCATCTGATCAACCTTCTGACTGTTGATCCGTTTGTCAACAATCAGATGAATGCATGTAAATATTGTGAGAGAATTTTGTCTTTTGATTCTGCTTGTTGGCTCAATGTGACAACAGTCAATCAATAAGTCATGAAATATACCATCAGTCTATACTGCATAACAATGTCAAGTCAATGATCAACTGTTGAATTGAAGCAATAAAGCAACAAGACAATCCAGATAAAGTCTCTGCTTGTTGGTAGATTTCTCTTCTGTCAAGATCTCCATGTATTCACCACAGACATTTAGAAAGTCAACACCATGAAGACAAGATCAAAGTTTCAAAAGCACATCAGTCAATGTGGGAAACAGCTGATATTTATCTGGCACACACACCCACACACACACACACACACACACACACCACTATTTTACAGAACAAGTAGAGAACGGGTACTTTACTGACTCATAGTGTATTTACTATATTGCATCATAACCAATGTTCCCTCTAAGCTGCTTGCTTGCGCAATCGCGCACTACTTGCACATTCTCAGCGCACAAGGAAATCTATGTAGCACATAAAATAAAATTCAACAGAAACGTATTAATAATTTTAGAGCTTTTATTAGGCGGCGCACCGCTTAGCCTTCAGAATGATGATTTTTTTTTTTTCCTTCCAGCTGCACCGTATGAGTCCAAAATGCAGAGAAAGTTTCCAGGCTTTAACAGCCAAGCGGTGAACGCACAACCATCACGCACACACAGCACCACCTGCCGATGAACGGGCACCTGCAACCAGGGTTCTTCCTCTGCCTGCGCTAATGTCCAAGCCCAGTGCACCCGCTTTAAACCCCACCACCACGCGCCAGAAGCTTTTTAAAACATTCAGCAATGAATGCCCATTGCCCACCTCTGGGAATGCGAGCCGAAATGCCAAGAACTGCGGAGGACAGAGTTCTCAGCGTGGACACTGGGGTTGCCGGAGCGGCGGAGTGCAGACAAAGTCAAGTGCGTCCCGTCTCAGTTCATTACGGGACAGCTTTTTTAGTTGCCAAATACGGGACAATCGCGTATTTGAGCACGGAAACGACGCAAAGTCACAAACACAAATACAAGTTTAAAACGGTACAAAAAAAGGATCGTGGTGCAAACGCAAAAAAACAAAACAAAAAAATCAACACGCTGCAGGACATAAAAACATTCACTTCATCAGAGGAGCGATGCAAAGCAAGAAAACGCTGCATAACGCATTCCCTACACCGGAAGTAGAGTTGCTCCACGAGGAGCGCTCCCCTACAGCGAAGAACAGTCCCGACACTTCCAGTGAGAGTCGCCGCCTCCTACAGTTTCAACACCGGGACATCTCGCGGGGGTGGAGGACCTCCACCTGAATGTGGGAGTGGGTGTGTTTCCACAAAATATGTGTCTTCATGGTATTTAGCTTTTTAATGAAAGGACTCTTAAAACACTGAAAAATAAATGCAATATAGCTATTTTATGACTTACTGTAAATGTACAGGTAGGAGACATTTCCTGCTTGGCATTGCTGCCTGTCGCACTTCTTTCGGTGCCCACGGGTCAGCTGCAGGGTCATCAACCATGAACTACCATTCATTGACGTTTCGCCCCTTGTGGCGGGACAGTGACAGGGACGTTTGCCTCGTTGATTCTGTGGTTGTTGATGGTGTGAGGTGTTCTTTCCCCAACTCCTGTCCTTGTTTCGTTCTTTCTTTTATACAGTCAGGCAATCTTTGTAGATACGCTACTTTTATTGTATGGCCGCAAGTTATAACAGTGCTCATCAGGTAAAACACCCGGAAGCCAACGTCATCAACTCGCACCAGATGTCTCTGCATATTGCATGGAACTTGGCTGCCATCTAGTGGTTAACTTTCGTAACATCTCATTTAACATATGGAAAGAAAGCAGTTGAAAATGGACAATAGTGACCGGATGAGAGTTACGTGGCCAGCAACAACAATAGCTGGCTACAGGTTAAACAGAAATGACTAGTTCACTCTCCTAAACATTAGAAAAAAATGAACAGGCCACATGAACAAAGTGGCACAGAAATAAACAAGAGATGACATTCCTTCTTCAGAAAGTTTAAACAACAAAGTCTTTGCGGTACCTCTCAGGAGGTTTTATGTTGGATCTGGTTCTGGTCTGCTTGAGGCCTAAATGTCCAGATTGGGGGACACTTGGCACATCAGTCAACACTGGAGCCCGTTCTAGTTCTGAAGCCCCTTCCCTCCTGTCACCAACTATGTGCTATGTATAAATATATATATACATATATGTATATATACATACATTTTTTCCTTTTTCTTTTTTCTATATATTTTATGTACAGATGGGGTGTATGGGCTTAAGGTGCTTGGGTGTTTCTCTTTTCGGAAACTATTTCCCCAGCTTTCGAAAACACCCTCTCGCAGGGCACAGAGGATGCTGGTGTTGCCAGGCAGGTACTCATTTGCTAGCTTGTATAGGTTTGGGTATACAGCTTTGTGTGTCATCCAGTACACCAGAGGGTCCTGTGATAACACTACGGTCCAACAGCTTCCACAGGTCAATGGCTGAAAATGAAACATTAGATAAAGTTTAGTCTGTACATGAAAAAATACAAATAAAGTCTATTGATCCAAATTCTATAATTTTTGTACCTTGGGAAGATGCAGCTTGTTCTGGCTGTGCTCTCGAAGTAGATGGCGGCTCCTCTTCATGCGGTACATTCCGCAACAATGCCGCACACTCAGATTTTAACCGGCGCACAGCTGACTCAGCATTTTCAGGGCTTTTATTTGTTATTGTATGAATAAGTTGAGTAATACGCTTGTAACAAATGACCTTGTTCGGCGGCACGATTTCAAAATGCTCCCAGACTTGAGATCTCTTCCTGGTTGGTTCCGTTGCAGAGCAATAAGAAAGCAAACCGAAAGCAATACGAAAGCTGATCAAATCAATCCAAAAGGTATCGACCAGATAGGCAACGCATTGCGCCGTTTCATCCATTTTAAACTCAACTGAGACCTGCCAGTCTTTCAAAGCCTCGCCCACTGAACCAAACCAGCCAGCTGATTCAGTCTGAATGAAGCAGTGAAGTGGTTCAAACGTCATCAGTCACGTGATTTGAAGCAAGCTCCGGAGCAGTGCTTCAGAAACAAACCCTACCGAGTTGTGGGGCGTGGTTCGAAGCCCCGTGTCAGAGAGAACATCACTAGTTGTGTCTGAAAGTTCATCTAGTTCCCAGTAGTCAGAGTAGTAGAAAGGTCGCAGTTCTGGAGCTACTGCTTGTGTAGCTGTGGGCCACCCTTTCAATATGTAAGTCTGGAGTGCACAACATAGTGGATCTTTGATTGTGGCAGTTCTAATGGACTCCAGTGTAGCTGTTGAAATATTCGTGTCTGCGAGGTGGTTGACTCGTTGTAGGTCTTCGGTGGTGAGGCCCATGGCATAGATGGTGGCAGGTGTTTGCATGTGGGCATGCTGTGTGTTTGGCTGTTAAGTCCTCGACAGAAAATCTGCCACATGAAGATCCTTCCCTTGCTTGTACACCACCTTTGCGCATATCTCTGTTCAGTAGGCGAATGCAACAGGTTGCCCATTCTGGAGAAGAGCTGCACCTAGGCCTGTCTCGCTGGCGTCACACTGTAGTGTGACTTCTTCCTGCAGGTTGTAGTACTTGAGTACTGGGTGGCATGTGATTAATTGCTTCACAGTGTCAACGGCAGATTCATGTTGTGATAGCCATGTCCACTCCACGTCCTTATCTGTCAGGCGTTGGAGAGGCTCGCACACATCTGAGAGATGAGGAAGAAATTTGGCAAGATAATTTACAAACCCCAGGAATCTCTGTAGCGATTTAACATCAGTGGGTGTTTGCATGTGTTGAAACGCTGCCACCTTCTCTGGGTCAGGGCGAAGGCCCTCTGTGGTGAGAAGATGTCCCATGTATTGGACACTGGATAGTTTTAGTTTCAGCTTCTTTTTATTGAGCTTTAGATTGACCTCCCTGGCCCTCTGCAGCAAGGCAGTCAGGTTTCTGTCATGGTCAGTTAGTGCCTCTTCTGAAGTGTCTCCACAGCCGTAGAGAAGAATGTCGTCTGCAATGACACTTACACCGGTCAGGCCTTGCAACACCTCATGTTGCCTGCGTTGATATTCTTCTGCAGCTGGTTTTATGCCGAAAGGCATCCTTAGCCACCCGAATCTGCCAAGCGGGGTCCAAAAGGTGGTCAGATAACTGCTCTCTTCTTCAAGTTTGACTTGCCAGTAGCCATCTTTGGCATCAAGCACGGAGAATACTTTTGCTTTTGCAATGTCTGGGAGTATCTCCTCTATTGTTGGCATCTGGTAGTGTGACCGCCGTAGAGCTTTATTGAGTGCGCTGGGATCAATGCAGGTGCGCAGCTTTCCTGGCTTTTCTATGACAACCATGTTGCTGATCCATTGTGTTGGCTCTGTGACTCTTTTGATGATGCCATTCTTCTCCATGGATCGTATGGCTTCAGTGACTTTGTGTTTGAGCGGAATGGGAATTCGTCGTGGCACCTGATGCACAGGCCTAATGTCGGGGTCCACCTCGAGGTGTAGTTCACCAGGAAGACAGCCAAGGCCTTCAAACACGTTGTTGTATTTTGAGATGATGTCCTCTGTGGTGGTTGTGAAATGCATATCCGTCCCTGTTGTGCTGCGTGTGCCGCTGTAGATGACATATCTGTGTGGTGTATGAAATAGCAAGTTGAGTCTTTTGCATGTTTTTGCAGAAAGCAGAGGCATTTGTGACGTGTGTATAACTTGAAACTTCAGGTCGTGTGTTTGTCCATCATGGTCAGCTTTGAGGTGACACAACCCAGCTAGTTTCACTTGTGACCCATCATACAGTTTAATGGTGGCTTTGCTGGCTGGTATGTCTGGATTACCATCTTGTGTGATGAGCTGTAGATCTCTGAAGCTTATGGCGTTGGTTGTGGCTCCTGTTTCCAATTGACATGTGATTGTATGGCTAGGGTCATATGATACTGGTTCAGTCATGTACGGTGTTACTTTGAGGTTGACAAGCCATTTCTCGTTTCCCTGTTCCATAGCGTTTATGTTTGATAGGAACGACACCTCTTCCATTTCTTCTTCCTCCTCTACTCTGTCTTCTCCAAGAAAGTTCACCCGTGTCTTGCGCTGGGCTTGTTTGCACACTCTTGCAGTGGCAAGTGGTTTTTCTTTCCACAGGCTTTGCAGATGACGCCAAATGCAGGGCATTTCATTCTGTCATGCACTGCTCCACAGTAACGACAGAGGTTATTATTTGGGCGTTTATCTTTGTTTGCATGTCCCATATGCTCTTTGTAATTATGCTGAGGTGCAAATGAGGGGCGCATCTCTGAGCGTTTGTCATGTGCAAAGTGTACATTCTCCTGTTCCACACCAGTTATTATCTTATTTTGAATTTGTGCTAGTTCGCTGACTCTAAACATGTCTATTGCTTTGGCAAGTGTGAGTTCTGATTCACGTAACATGAGTGCTTGTGTACTTGCATTTTTAGTCACAAGCACTAATCTGTCACGGATCAATTCATCTCGCAGGGGACCAAATTCACATTTGTCTGCTAGCTTTCTCAGGTTTGCAACATATTGCTCTGTTGACTCATGTTGACTCTGCTGTGCAGTGTTAAATACGTAGCACTCGTAGATTACATTTCTGGAAGGTTCAAAGTGTTTTTGTAGTGCATCCAGATTCTTCTGTCGATTGTCTCTGTCCTCCGCTGACATGTGAAGATGTCTTTGTATTATGTGACATTCTTTGCCCATTACTGTAAGCAGGGTGGCTACTCTTACTTTTGCTTCTTTTTTGTCCAGTTCCGTTGTTATCTCATAGTTTTCCCATTGTGCTCTAAAGAATGTCCAGTTGTTATATACGTCGCCCTTCATGTCCATTGCGTCTGGTACAGGAATCGAAAAAGCCATGGTTCATCAGGTATTAGCTTAGCAGTTTAGCTCCATTGAAAAAACGTCCAGCCTTTATAGCGCCTTGTTGTTCTGTCTTCAGCCGCGGCGTTAAGTTTCCGCTTCTGACACCATGTTTTGTTTTTTCTTTTATACAGTCATGCAATCTTTGTAGATACGCTACTTTTATTGTATGGCCGCTAGTTATAACCATAGATATATACAGAAGGCTAGATGTCTCACGGCGCAGAATCCAACGTCCGCACTGGCCGCCATCTTTCCACAGTCAGGCAGTCACTGTCTGATGTAGTGAATGTGAGGGAACGTGAGTGATCTGAACAAACATTAACACTCTGATCTCGCTGAAAACTTGACGGCTTTGCACACGGTTTGCTTTCTTACAAACGTTCATAACGTAGCAATAATTCTGGATGGTTGAACATGTTGAGAGTGCAGCTTTCTATTAGAAAAAAAACACAATGGTGCTATGGCAGCCTATCTGCACAAGTTAATACGACTGAGACCACTAAGATTTTCATTTCTTAAGTTAAGTTTAGCCAACAGCTATTTCAGGACAAACTAGTATTTTGTTCACATACAATATTTGTGGTGTCGGTTGTAGTTATTCGCTGAGGTGCGTTTCCTATAACGTTGCTGCTGCATGAACGCAGTCTCATCAGTTCATGCTGCAGAGACACGGTGATCAATGAACTAGAGCTGCTGATATCTCATCCCCCACCTGTTTGATTCAGAGTCGAACGGTGACAACCTGAGATTACAGTCCGTCTTTTTTCTTGTTGTGATAAAAGGGATTAGGATTGGTAGGTGTAAATAAAACAAGCAATTTGACATATGGAGAGACAGAATAGCTTTTTTTCTATATCATTTAACTTAATTCGCAAATGATTTACAATTGGATTGCTTTGCTACAGCATCATGCATTATGGTTTCTACAGGAAATCGGTGACTGAAAAAATGCCGAACTTCTGTGCCGCTTATGGATGCAGCAATCGTCGCTGTCCACAAACAAAAGCTTGTAGGATCACATTTCATCTGTAAGATATTGTTGGAGCTGTTTGATTAATGTTACGATTTAGTGCTGGTTTGTTTAGTTTAGCGTTTAGCATATATGTTTTTATTAAATACGGGTGTGTGCGTGTTTTTGCTATTTTCACATGAAAGCCTATGGTTATAAATCATTAATAACTATGCAGTATCATAACTATGCTTATAACCTTTGTAACAAACCAAACCGCTCGAAATTCGGTTGAAAATAGAGCAATTTAGGGCTATTTAAAAGAACATGCACAATAAGAATACATAGTTATGAGTGAGAGGGGCGGAGCGAGGTGACTGTGGCAAGATGGCCGCCAGTGCGGACGTTCGATTCCATTGGCCAGCAGCGCGGATAAGACATCTCGCCTTCTGTATATATCTATGGTTAGAACAGTGCTCATCAGGTAAAACACCCGGAAGCCAACGTCATCAACTCGCACTAGATGTCTCTGCATATTGCATGGAACTTGGCTGCCATCTAGTGGTTAACTCTCGTAACACTGTCCATTATGAAACATTTCGTCATCTACTCAAATCTTACAATAAAACTGTCAAACAGGCAAGAATAACCCATTTCTCCAACCTCATCACAAACAATAGCAAAAACCCTTGATTTCTTTTCTCTACCTTCAATCTTTTAACCAATACAAATTTTAATCAGGACGTACAGACACCAACAGATGCCCTCTGTGAGGATTTTGCAGACCACTTTGTAAGTAAAATTGATGTCATTAGGTCCAGTATTTTAATTAATCAAAATCAATTTTTCTACACATCTGGACAACCACTTTTATCTGAGGAAACACTGGAGAGTTTTGCTCTAGTTGATGCAAGGACACTTGGTCGAGTTTTCTCCCAAGTAAAGCCCACAGCCTGCCTTTTAGACCCAATTCCCACGTCACTCTTAAAGTCACTTTATGGGTTCTTTGAGGAGCAGATTTTATATATTGTCAATTGCTCTCTTCAGACGGGTGTTTTCCCTGCTGCCTCTAGAACGGCGGTGGTGAGGCCCCTTTTGAAGAGGAGCAACTTGGATCCAAACATTTTTAATAACTACCGACCTGTATCCAACTTACCATTTTTAAGTAAGATTTTAGAAAAACTGTTTTTTAACCAAGTAAATTACTTTTTAAATACAAACAATATTTTAGAGAATTATAAATCTGGTTTTAGAAAGAACCACAGTCCTGAGACAGCCCTTTTAAAGATCGTCAATGATTTCAGGTGTAACGTGCTGCAGGCCATGGTGCCCCCTTGTGTGGACGGCTCCCCATAGTGGCCTTTCCTCATCAGATTCTTCAGTGCCAAGCTGTGTTATCTAATGTCTGTGTGAATATGGGGGTGGGCGTTTGTCTGTGTGCGTTGGTGGGGAGGGGTGGGTCCGTATGGGGTGGGGGGAGGGGCAGTGGAGCTTTTTATTTTTTCTCATTGTTATTATTATGATTGTTGTTTTTCTTCTTATTATTATTACCTTTCTTTGTTTTGTTTTGTTTTATTTTGTTAAGCACTGTGGGTTGCACATGTTGTGTATGAGCAGTGCTATATAAATAAAGTTTATTGTTATTATTATTATTATAGAAACATGAAGACACATCAAAGAGTAACATGAGGTTGTTGTTGTGACACTGGACGGTAGAGAGTCTGAATCCCCGTCCCAGGCGCAAATCCTCATGGAGGCTTCTGAGGAGGTCAAAGATGGCCAATCCGTCAATCCCAGCTCCATAACGGGGGTCTATGGAAGGAAGCCGCGAGCATTGCGCACTGATCCAGGACAGCTTTCACCTGGCTTGATGGATCCGTGTCTTCTCATCCTGGATGGCTTTTAGTGCGACCCATGAAGCCTGGACACACGTGTTGTGGATTGGTTGAACGCTGAAGGCTTAGTGACTCATCTTGGATGACGCAATCCTACTTTGGTGCAAGGGGGCCCAGACAGCAACATCATCAAGAGCGAGTAATGGACTCCACAGTGCAGCACTCGTTCGCTCACCCTCCCTCTCCCATTTTATTCTGTAGTGTCAGATTCTGAAGTCGATTTCACTTTGATTTTCAGAGTGATGACACCCTGGAAAAACTCTCCATCATTATAAACTCTCCATCATTTATTCTCTATTCAGGTTGGAGGGGTGCAGTTTGTCAGAGCTCAGCTGTGATTGGCTGCTCTCAGCTCTGAAGTCCAACCCCTCCCACCTCAGAGAGCTGCACCTGAGTTGGAACCAGCTGCAGGATTCATCAGTGAAGGAGCTGAGTGGTTTTCTGCAGAGTCCAGACTGTAAACTGTAAACTCTGAGGTCAGTACTGGTTTGGAACCAGTGGATGATGGTTTCAGCACCAAACACAGTTCATCACACATGTTGAATAAACATTGAACTGAAGGTTGATTCATATCAAAATGACATCCAGAATATGAAAACTTCATTCTGTTCATGTTTGAAGTAAAAAAAAAAAATTAAAAAAAAGGAAAAGGAAAAGGAAAAACAGGTCATCAGTGGTCATGTGACCAAACATCATTTCAACACACATTAGTTTTGGACTGAGGATTTAATTTCAAGGTGACATTTTCTGTAGTGTCAGATTCTGAAGTCGACGTTTCACTTTGATTTTCAGAGTGATGACACCCTGGAAAAACTCTCCATCATTATAAACTCTCCATCATTTATTCTCTATTCAGGTTGATTGACTGCAGTTTGTCAGAGCTCAGCTGTGATTGGCTGCTCTCGGCTCTGAAGTCCAACCCCTCCCACCTCAGAGAGCTGGACCTGAATATGAACCCCCTGAAGGAGTCATCAGTGAAGGAGCCACTGATGGATCTTGTCTACAGCAGTGACCATCAACTGAAGAGTGTGAGGTTAGTACTGGTTTGGAACCAGTGGATGATGGTTCCAGCACCAAAGCCAGTTGATCCCACAGCAGAGGTCCAGTGTTCCCAGTCACAGTGTGAGAGGAGGATGGTGACGTCCAGCTGCTCCTCATTCATCCAACATCTGCTGCCAAACTGCTTCTTCTCTCAGTTCACCACTCAAATATTGATCAGTTCATCTTCATCAGGCCTCAGTATCAGTCCAACACTCCATGGTCACATGACCTTCTGATGTTCCACACTTGACATGTGACTGAGAGTCTGCTTCTTCTCACCAGTCTCGCCGGGTCCATGCCGTGTCCCGCACTCCACTCTCCCCCCTCAGCTGCTCTGAGTTGGATCCTCTTTTCCGGCCCTCGCGATCACTCTCTTGGCTGCGGTGGGCATGGTTCTGCCCGCGGTGTCTTCCTTTGTCAGGGCATTCTCTGGCCCAGTGACCCATTCAGTGTTGATTCAGAATCAACACCGACCTGACAGGCACGGTTAACGTATGCGCTCCGTCCTGCCCCGGGACCGTTCGTAGACGACAAGGAAAACAACCCACTGGTCACTGATATGTCTGAGACATGAACAATTACTTCTCACCCGATCTCTGAATCAGCACTTCCCTTCCAGGTTCGCTTGGATAGACGTGAAGCCGATCAGATCCACTCTTAGACGCCGATCCTCTCATCTCTGAATGCTTGGTTCGAGGTAGAGGGGGAACGAGGAGTTTCCTCCGTTCCTGGTCCCGGGCCCTCAACGTCCCAGAGTTCCACTGACGGGTCTCCAGCAATCCTGTTCGTGACGCCAAATTGTTGTGGAAAAGAGCGAAGATGCCGATGCAGGAATACTGGGATAATAAGTAATTTAATGAACAAACAATAAAAAAAGGGATCGGAGCTCCGAGGCACAAAACACAGTAAAATGGGAGTGCGAGTGCGAGGTGGGAAGGAGGAAGAAGGTCTCTTATACACAGGACTGGGAGGGGATAAGATAAGGAATGAACAGGGAGGAGAACAGAGAGAGACAAACCAACGACTATACGATAGTTGACCGATTTCACAGCTCATATCCTGTACAGGGAGAGGACGAGCACATCAGTGGCAGGCCATAAAACAAAGTGAAATACGATGCGTATATGTTAGCCTAGGATTCTAACAGTTTACACGTGCTACTAGCGATCATACAATATAAACCAAGATAAAGAATAACACAAGAATACTCTATCATGTTCGACCCATCTTAATAACCGAGATTTTTTTTCCAGGTGCGCTTTGCTCATCTCTTTGTACCAAATATTTAGGGGAGTTTTTATAACATCACATAGGTTATTAGAGTATATAGTCTTGAAAGCTTTGTCACCCAGCAGAGATTGAAGTGGGATATCTAGTTGGTCAAATTCTAGCTCCTTCCATTTTGTATCGTAACCCGCCCTGCACCAGTAGACTATATACTGCAGTTGTGCTGCTTTATAGTCGTCCTCCAAGCATGGGAGTGACATCCCTCCCTGTTAAGTGTAATGTTTTGTAGCGTACCCTTGGTTTCTTGTTCTGCCATATGAATCTAGAAATGATCCGATTCCATTCACTGAATTTCTTATTGGGTATTTCTACAGGTAGCGATTGGAGTAGAAATAACAATTGTGGTAAAATAACCATTTTTTAAGTATCTATTCGGTTGTAAAAATAAAGTACTAGGGGGGTCCAACTGTCCAGATAATTTTTAATTTTGGTTGTGATGCTACCGTAGTTTACACTATATAAATCTTTGGGGGTCTTGGGAATATGAAGACCTAGGTATTTCAAAATTCTGGTTTTCCATTTAAATTTAAAGGACTTACGTATGTTTTCTTGATGTATGTAATTAAAAGTAAGAGTTTGAGTTTTCTCTATGTTCAATTTGTATCCCAAATATGAACCACATTGGTCGAAGGAGGGCATTAATTTAGGGAGACTGGTATCCGGGTCGGATAAAGTCACCAGGATGTCATCTGCATATAAACATGTCTTATATTCTTTCCCCTTGAATAGTATTCCCGTGATTTCTGGGTCTTCCCTAATCTTTTGAACAAGTAGCTCTATAAATAGAGCAAACAAGATGGGGCTCAGTGGGCAGCCCTGTCAGCAACCCCTCTCCAAACGGATTGTACCTGAAAGACTGCCATTTATTCTGATCCGGGCCACAGGTGAATTTTAAACATTTTATAACTGTATTGTTAAAGCCAAACCGTTGCAGGACCAGGTATAAAAATTCCCATAGAACAGAGTCAGAAGCTTTTTCTGTGTCAAAGCTAATTGCTAAGGACATTGTGTTTCCTTTGCTCATTATATGTAACAGATGTATAGCTCGCCTAACATTGTCTTGTGTTTGTCTATTTTTAACAAAACCTGTCTGGTCCGTGTCAATTAGGTTAGGGATAATATTTTCTAGTGTGTTGACAATAATTGAAGTGAAAATTTTATAATCAGTGTTTAAAACTGAGATAGGTCTGTATGAGCTGCAATCTGTCTTATCTTTCCCTGGTTTCAGTATTACAGATAATATGGCCTGTTTCCAAGATGGTGGGGTCTCGCCACCTTTTAAGACATAGTTAAAACAATTTAATAAATAGCAGTGGGGTCACAGAGTCCCTAAAAGTCTTATACCATTCTGCTGGTAGTCCATCTCCCCCGGTTGCTTGTTTTCAGTTTAGAAATTGCCTTGTCGACCTCTGCATTTGTAATCTCTGTAGTTAAGCACTTATTTTGTTCTGTGACAACAGATGGCAGGTCTAGGGATTTCAAAAAACTGATTGACTGTTAATTTTTTCTGCTAATTCGGGTTGAGTGTATAAATTCCTGTAGTATGATTCAAAAGACTTATGTATTGCTTCTGGCTTATAACACATCTGGTTGGTGACCGGGTCCTTTACTTTATATATGGATCTTCCAGACTGTTGTTTTTTAAGTCTCCAGGCTAAGAGTTTTTTAGCACGGGGTCCATTTTCATAGTGGGTTTGTTTGATATACTTAAGTGTAAGTTCCTCCTGGTCCTTCAGTTTCTTATTTAGTTCTGATTTTACTACGGTTATTTGTTCCAATAAGGTGGGGTCGTTAGTCTCTACATGCTTCCGTTCCAGTGAGTCTAATTTACTTGTCAAGTCGTTAAGGTGTTTAAGTTTTTCTTTTTTCCTTTGTGATGCCCAACTTATAATCTTCCCACGCAATACTGCTTTTCCAGCATCCCATAAAATACTCTGTGACGTCACTGTGCTACCGTTAAGGTCTGTATATTCCTTCATTTCTTTCCTAATGTAATCTTCAAATCAGGTGTCATTTAATAGGGAGGTGTTGAGTCTCCAAATAGTGTTTTTGTGTGGGACACCTACATTTATTTTCACATATACACCTGAGTGATCTGATATGTCGCTAACACCAATTCTACAATCTAAAACCCTGTGTCTGTCTGTTCTGAACATAAAGAAATAATCGATCCTCGAGTAAACTGAATGAGGGTGAGAGTAAAAAGTCAATTGTTTAGTGGATGGATGAAAATCCCTCCATACATCAAACATACCAATCCTTTTAATCATCTTCTTAATATTTAGTGACTCAGGATTTGTTTTCTTTGTCGGGTTTGATGAGTCTAGAGTGGGATGCAGCTGTACATTCCAAGGGGACTCGTGCCACGCAAAGCCTATTCCGACCTGGCGATCCTGTTTGAATCCATGAGCAACCAGCTACATTACCCCGGGCAGCTTCACGGGTACAGGTGGATGTATGCTAAATGCAGAGAAAATGGACTGCGTGTGAGAAAAGAGTCTGTGCGTTTGGTTTTGAAGGAGCTGCATCCAAGAGGAGTGTCATTAAGGCAAGCGGGGCGTCTCAGACGGAGGAATTACTTCTCAAACTTCTCAACTTCATCTGGCACCTGGACTCATATGATGAACTGAAGCCATATGGTATTTGTGTGAATGGATGTATCGATGGCTTTTCAAGAAAAATAATCTGGTTCAATGCTTACACAACAAGTAGTGACCCAAAAGTAATTGGAGGGTGCTACATAGAAGCGGTACAGTGTTTTGGGGGGTGCCCTAGAGTTGTTCGAGGCGACCTTGGAACCGAAAATGGCCATGTTAGAGGCTTCCAGCGTTTCCTCGTCCCTGTTCAACCAGACGACACCCTCGATAGTTACTTGGAGGGGGCCAGCACCGCCAATCAAAGAACTGAATATTGGTGGGGTTTCCTGCGTGGCCAGCGCATGGAGTTCTGGTTAGCCTTGTTATCAGACCTCAGAGACAACGGGCATTTTGATGGCGAGTTTCTGGACAAAAGTCTCCTGCAGTTTTGTTGTATGGGCCTCCATACAGGTGAGTTCATGAATAACGTTTTATTTTCATTTTGTGTGCATGTGTATGTGAGTGAGAGAGAGGGGAGGGAGGACAGAAACGGGTAAGGGGGTGTTGGGAAGACAGACAGACAGAGACGGGAGGAAAGGAAAAAGAATGCTAAAGAGAAGGGGTAGCAAAGGGAAAGGAACAGAGATGGAACAGAAGGGTAGAAACAGAGAGGATAAGAGATGGGGAGAAAGAGAGGGGGAGGGAGGGATGAACAGAGACAGGGAGGGAGGGAGAGGGTGGGGTTGCTCATGTGTGAATGCTGTAATTTAGTGTTTTATTTATGTTCTGCTGGCACAGCTCTTCCTAAATGTATACATTTTCTACAGGATGAGTTGGATGACACTGCACAGGTGTGGAATGCACACAACATCAGGCCATCAAGAAACCTGAACGTCCCCAGCGGTCGGCCTAATGTGATGCATGCTGTTCCTGAACTTTACCGAACAACAGATTTTCTCTCCCCTGTTGAAGATGAACACATTCAACTGTGCAAAAATGAATGTGTCTTTCGGCTGGCTGTACCATGTAATCCAGAGATTTATGAACTCTGTATCATCTTTATGCCTGAGTCCCATCTTGCTCCACCAACAGATCCGTATCAGGCTGTGAACTTGTATTTGCACCTAAGAGAGGCCATCACTGCATCTCTCTAAACCACCCGACCCTCTCCACAGGATGGACACTTATTCCACTGCAGTGCGCCTCCCCCTGACCCTATCCAGAGAATGGACACTAAATTGTTGTGAACCTCCTGTTATTTTGTGTATTGTTAAATCTCTAGTGTTCCTTTTAAAAATACACAGGGATATTGGTTATTTACTGCACTCCTTTGTTTCTGTTATTTCGCAATCCTTATGGTGATGCTATTTACTGAATTTACTTTTTGACCTGAAGGTCGTGTGTGCAAAGAGCTGTTAAATAAAAGTAGCCATGTGAAAGAACTTAACTATGTTGTTGAAACATTGAGAAACACAGAAGCACAAGGTTACTTTAAGATTTACTTTAATTATTCTTCACTTCCATGAATTAATGAACATTAACGTGATTCTTTAAAGTCAACAATTCCTGAAAAATTAAACCGGTGTTGGACAACTCGTTCTGAATGCTTGGTTAGAGTAAACAGATGGACCTGTAAGCAGTCATTTTCAAAACAACATTTTCACTTTCAACAAAAAAAAAAAACACCCTCATAAAACTCTGCTGAAGCATTTACTATTCTGTAACACAAGTGTAACTATGGAAGCAGATAGTTACCATAATCCAAATAAAAATGCAATAGCAGAAATGCTTTTAAATTTTAAGAACGAAGCTGCATTATTTGACTCATAATTAAAATGGTTAATAAGTCATTCAATCTGCATTTTCATTTTCTTCTGCAAGACTGCTCATTCTTGTACTTAATTCAAATGAAAAAGGAAAACACATTTGAGATTTAATTTTCAAAACATGCACCAGCAAAGAGTTACCAAAATTCAATATGAAATGTAAAATTCAAAAATGAAAAAGCAATAGCAGAATGCTTTTTCATTTTAAGAACGAAACTGCATTATTTGACTCATAATTAAAATCATTAATAAATATTCCTATATGCATTTTCATTTTCTTATTCGTGTCGCACCTTTTATGACACAATCAAAAAGAAAACTGAGGGCATTGCTTTTTAATTTTCGTGGTCCTGCCCTGCACAAGAGTTACCACAACTCGAAAATGAAATCGCAATCTCAAAGTAAGCGCGCGGCGCAGGAAAGTGACGTCAGCAGCTCTCCACCTGTGGGTATGGCGGTATGACGCCAAGTGTCATTTGCCTCCTGTTATGTGTAAATTCTAATGTTTGTGAATTTAATAAATGTATATATATACTGTATATTTAAAAAAAAAAAAAAAAAAAAAAAAAAAAAAGGTATAGCGGTATGACACCACTTTGCCATCGTTACTTTTCACGTCATTGAAGTTGCCGGTAAACAAGATTTAAATCGCCGAAAACACACACAGGTGATGAAGTGGAAATGAATAAGTACAAACCTGCTGCACTGCTGTGACATTGCTGGAGGCAGACTCAGTCATGTGGACAGTTGAACGTGTTGCCCACACCTGCAAATACAAGGACACAAAGTAACGTTTAAAGAACTGCATTTATTGTCCTATCACAAAGATGCACACAATGAAATACACATATCCCAAATACCAACATGTCACTTGTTTGTTTTGGTTTTTGAGGCAACGTGTGCTGATCGACGTCTCAGGCTGGACATCTGGAAGAACATAAAGAAATGAATTCATAAACAAAGTAACACACTAATTAAACTGTACATGTACTGTACATATGTGATCTTGTGTTGATAATAGGGCTGGGGCGATACGGCTAAACCACGATTCGATACTGTGACGATATTTGGCCCACGATAATGACAACATCACGACACACGATATCTTCAAAATTTTGCAGACGATATTGTCATAACCCGGCTCAAGAGTTATGACAATAACGGAAGGGACACTGCGGATTGCGATTAATCAAAAGGTTTATTATAACAAAATAGATAATTGTAAGCAAAATAATGAAATATATGGTGTGTGTTTGTCAGTATTCATCAGTAATGTAAGTGTGGATGAGTGAATAATAGGATGTGGGGTGTTGTCAGGTGCAAAACAGAACAAAAGAAGCTGAGAGTCGGCCAGACGCCCATGGCTGCTGGATGGAGAATGGGGAAGAGACCGAGCGGCACACGCAGTCGGCCTTTTATCCTGCGGGGGGCATCGGCACAGGTGTCCTAATCGGAAGATGCCACACCCACATCCACCGCTACCTAGAAATGGGAAAACAGCTGGGAGCCACAACAAGTTATATAGAGACAGGGTCGTCACAATATGTGACTGAAAAAGAAAAAAATAGCCATAAAAAGGAAAATGCCTGTGATCTTGCATTTATTCCAAAACTTTGTATAATGTACAAACAAACGTGCACTGCACAAGCAAACATATTAAAGTGCATGAACATTAATAACTTTCATGTAAACAAGGACAGTGCTTTCTGGTAATGTAAAGTCAGTAGCAACTTGTCTTATCTCAACTTGGGGACTTGGGATATACAAACCGACGGGAAGATGAGAGAGGGAAAAAAATCCTTTCACTGCCCCGATTCTGAAAATCAATAAAAAAAAAAATGATGTAGACAAAATAAATAAATAAATAAACGCGTCCCCAAAATATACGGGACAAAGTGAAGTGCGTCCCCCATCAGTTCATTACGGGACAGGCTTTTTAGTTGCCAAATATGGGACAATCGCGTATTTTACGGGAGGGTTGGCAACCCTATCTAGACCACAGACGGAAATTAAATGAGGTTTTGTCATTTTCCCTAAAAAACGGGACAAATTGTGTCCTGGGAGAGATTTTATCTTTCCCGGGACAGGTGGTGAAAAAAGAAAACAATTCTGGGAAAAACGGGACGGGTGATAGCGAACGAGGCAGCTCTGCAGATTCGTAGTGTTGCCATTGTATTTTACCTTCGCAAAACAGTTGTTGCAGATTGCATATTCTTTATGAAGTTTCCTCCCGTCATCCGTCTCGTAAAAGCCAAAGTGGGTCCACACTTTAGAGTGGTAACTTGCGGGTGGGTCTTTGATTTGTTTTCCGTTGTTGGTATTTTCCGCCGTTCTTGCATGTGCTCTTCCGTTGTTAACTCGTCTTATTCACCGGCCGCTGCTTACACCTACTTGACTCTTACGGGATTAGCGCCCCCACAAACAGGACAGGAGAGATTAATAGTTGACGGTGACAACGGGGTAAATCCATAATGTGTGTTGAAATAAAATATTGATATTTGCCGTCAGTGTATCGATTATTTATTGCGACAGAAAGCACAACAATATTAGTTGATAAGTGTATGAATAATTGTGTGAATGTTACCGTGGCAGCTGGGGAAACCCTGCCAGATGACTCCACGACGGTCTCCATGTGGTCCAGCAGCACAGCCTCACTGAACCACACGGGATTGGACGGGATGTCTGTGTGAAATGCAGTCTCAACAGCTGTTGGTACTGTCTATAAAAAAAAGAGGAGAGGAAATCAGAGTCAACTTAGGATAAGTGTTCATTTTTAAAATAAAAAGTTGCACAGTTTGACAAATACACGATTGGGGGGGGGGGGGGAAAAGAGGGATGAACAGGTTACCTCAACCTCCTGTCCAACAAGAGTCCATTCAGGAGCAGGTCCATACACTGGCATGTGGACAGGACCTGTCACAACCACTCTGGGAGACACCCTGGGCGATGATTGGTTGTGGCACAACACCCCTGGCCTAGGTGAAGAGGGTGCGAGCTGATGGAGCATGCAGCATGCAGACGCTCCACCAAAATCAGTCCTGAGGTGCACCTGAACAGAAAACAACATGTTAACACATATTTGTCATATCAAATGAAGAGCAAGTAAGGCTGAAGAAGGCAAAACTTACACCATCATAACACCACCATGTACAGCTGACGAAGGGGGAGGTGATCGGCCATATACACAAATGTTACACCTGGAAGAAGTGTCACATAATCAATTATGTAATCACACAATTCTAAGAAATATCTGTTAGCACAGTGTCACTGAAGAGAAAAAAATACAACAAAAATATGTATTTTACACACCCATGCGTGCAGCAACACGATGATATACTTGACGTAGCGCTGTTTGTAGTTCTGGCTTGACAGTCAGGCGAGGTGGAAAGTCAAGCACAAACACCTACAAAATAGTTGTATAAAAAAAAAAACCCAAACAAACATAAAAATGCAAAATAAATTCATGAATATTCTTGTTATTGAACTATGGATCATGGAATTACTTGATATTGATAAAACAAAGTGGCGATGACATTCATGTGTTCAAATTTGTTTGTCACAGCAGATAAACAAACCTTGGGCCAGCGGTCCAACACAGTTGCCAGTAGCGCAGCAAAATCCTGGGCGGAGTCTGTTACAAGCCCGTGTTCAAGGTTGTTGCCCGGGGAGAGAATACAAAACCATCCACAAGTGGACAGAGATCTGAGTCTCCCAACACCAGAACAAAAACAGAAAGAAACTCGTGGCTTGACAAAATCACGACCCATACCTTCTTGTCTGGTTGCTGGGCCTTAAGAACGAACTTGCACTGTTTTGTCAGTCAGGAGCAAAACGGGCCATCTTCGCACCCAGGTCGCTGACCAGTACCGCGCCCTGTGTAAATTGACAAAAAAGAAAAATCTAAATATGTTTTTGTAAGATTTATTTGGAATACAACATAACAACACAGGCAGAACATGAAATCATGAACGTGGAAGTACTCACGACGTTCAAAGTCCTTCCGAGGTGGAAAAGGTGTCCAATCCTGTTTTTGCTCCAGGTGTCGTTTCATGGCCAGAGAGCGACGGAATGCCTTGGTGTTCGGCATCTGAACAATGAAATGAAAGATTGTGTCATTTTCAATGAAGGACAATGATAACACAAGTTTACAGAAAGGTTTCTGTACCTTTGCAGCTGGAAACGATGAGCTTAAATCAATAAAGCAAAAGAAAATGTGTATGTGTACTCTTGGACCCTAACCCTAATGCCATACAAGTCTATGGGGTGAAATTTCAACTTTGTCCTACAGATATGGGGCTACTTGCTTTTTCATCAGGAGCCCCCAAGAAGCACCCACGCCAAATTTGGGGCTTCTAGTACTTGAGGAACCCCGAAACCCTAACCCTAATTTCAGCTAACCCTAACCCTAACCCTAACCCTAGTTTCAGCCTTATTGTTAACCCTAATTCAATGCAAGTCTATGGGGTGAATTTTCAACTTTGTCCTAGAGACATGGGGCCACTTGCTTTTTCATCAGGAGCCCCCAAGAAGCGCCCACGCCAAATTTGGGGCTTCTAGTCCTTGAGGAACCCCGAAACCCTAACCCTAATTTCAGCTAACCCTAACCCTAACCCTAGTTTCAGCCTTATTGTTAACCCTAATTCAATGCAAGTCTATGGGCTGAATTTTCAACTTTGTCCTAGAGACATGGGGCCACTTGCTTTTTCATCAGGAGCCCCCAAGAAGCGCCCACACTAGATTTGGGGCTTCTAGCCAATGAGGAAAAATTTGGAGCAGACACAACAGGGTTACAGCTGAGAAGGCACTTAAGATCCTCAAAGGACTGTTGCCACTAACTAGACCAAACAAATGGTTTCAATGGACTGGTTAATTCTTCTCTCGTGGCCGGCAGCTCCACTGCCTTAGTGCTGGAGATGAACGCTCAGGGGCGCCGCCAGGAATTTTGGGCCCCCTTCAAAAAAACAAAAACAAATGGGCCTCCTTTGCGCAGCGCTTGTCAAAAGCTTCACATCACTCTAAAAATACAGTATAGTTCAATAATAGTGCTTGAGTCCATCTTGACAGTGTCAATGTATTTTTATTGTGAATTCTCCACTAAGCAAACTCTTAACATTGATGAATGATTCATGAAAAAAACACTTGATGTCTCTCGGACAAAGTTGAGCTTTGACCTTCATAGACTTGCACTGCATTAGGGTTTAGCGATAAAGCTGGAATTAGAGTGAGGGTTTTGGGGTTCCTCAAGAACTAGAAGCCCCAAATTTGGCGTGTGCGCTTCTTGGGGGCTCCTGATGAAAAATGAAGTGGCCCCATGTCTCTAGGACAAAGTTGACTTTTGACCCTCATAGACTTGTATGGCATTAGGGTTAGCGATAAGGCTGGAATTAGAGTGAGGGTTTCGGGGTTCTTCATGGGCTAGAAGCCCCAAATTTGGTGTGGGTATGTCCAGGAGGATCCTGATGAACCTGAAAGTGGCCCCATGTCCCTAGGACAAAGTTGACCTTTGACCCTCATAAACTTGTATGGCATTAGGGTTATCGATAAGCGATACAAACCTGGTGAGTTTAAGACTTAGTGACTCTACGTACATGAATGTATGGGGTACCCCGTCCTTACCTTGTTCCAACCTTCCCTCCACAAACCTGGCTGTCCAGTGCCGAAGTCAAAGTGAGAGAGAGAACAAAGAAGGAGGAGGGCCTGTGACGCCGCTGCTGATTGGCTCGTTGGTCGGTTGAATGAGCCAATTCTAGAGCTCCCCTCGGTGTCCACACACTGCAAAATATATCTAAGAAATAAACACTTAAATTGAGAAAGAACAGGCTAGAAACAAGTCAAATTATCTGCCAATGCAGTAAGATATTTAGACTTGGTAAGATTTCTTAAAATAAGACGATATATCTAGGCATTTGAAGAATGGAAAAACTCTTGAAATAAACAGTAAAGCACTCATTCCAAGGACTGTACTCTGTACTGTAAGTCAAATAAACTTGATACTAGCTTCTCAATTCTTTTTTCACGTTTGCTTCTTTCTTAATTTGAATGAAAAGATCTTAAAACCAGACCTACTAACAGTGCAATTCTTCTTAATTTAAGTGTTCACAATATTAGCTTTTTTTTCTCAAAATGACACAAAGCATCCACCCCCCCTACGCCCACTCCCCCCCCAAAAAAGTAATTAAGCAAACAGAATTAATATTGTCAACAACTATTTATTCACTTAAATTGCTGACAGTGCCTTCACTGCCTTGTAATAAAAACGTCACTAAGGCATTGCATCTTAAAACAACCTCAAGCAATCATTTCTAGAACGCAAGTAACAATTGTTACAATATTCACCATCATCATTATTGAATATTGATTCAGATTCCCTGACACTCAGTTACACAAAAAAAAAAAAAAAAAAGTATGGGGACAGCATATAGTGTTCCTATCACCACTGATAACATGTTTGTTCCAACAGACTCCCACCCACCCTCAAGTTACAACTACCAGGGGAGTGTATCGCTACCTATCCCTAGTACACAGCTATACTCCCCAATTTCCATTCTGCCATGGTCTTTTTTGTATGAGGCTGTGGTGTCTCACTCATGGATAGTGTCCTGTAGCACTTCTGTCTGAATGACAGAGAGAAGGGTTGCCACACACTTTTGGATATGTGAGGTGCAGGGCATAGTAGTAACCCATCAGATGAAGCAGACCGTCACTCAAGTCTTCCTTGGCAAGCGTGGTGGCGGGAGTGGCTCCAAGACAGATGAGACAGCGGGTCCCATCAAACAGCAACACAGGAAAGACCTCTTCTGCGAGTACATTATGGGATCTTCTGTTGGCTAAAGAAAAAGAAGAAGGAAACGCCACATCCATGCATGGAACTATGAAGTGTTGAATGTGAGAAAATGCGAACACCTGAATGACATGAAGCAGTGCCTCACTGGCATGTCCCAGCTTCTTCGGTGGTGGACTTGGTGAAGGAAAGAGTGTGGGGAGTGCCCTGAGCAGCGCGATGGAATATTCCACTGGAATAGAACAAATCAACTTTGAGTTCAAAGTTAGTCTTCCTAAAAATGAGTCTTATTAGGTTTGTGTTGATCACAAAAAAAATCTTATTTTTTCAGCATGAAGAGTATTACCATTCTGCATCTATTCATTCAGCGCAACATAAACCATCCTATGTCCAAGGAAACAGCTACACAGTCAATTAGAGACACAGCAAAATGACTCGACTGAACTACATCCAGCGTTATGCGTGGCAATCATCACTTGATTTTTTTCCCAAACACCATAAAATTACACATTGGTGCAGAAGTCTTCTCATCTCATTTTTTAGTTCATCAATGAATTTTCTGTTGCCCTTATCCAGAATGCGCCACAGCTCATTCATCGCCTATAATGCAAGTCAGTGTTAAAATCTGCAAAAATGCTTGCTTAAATGGACATGAATGGACATCCGGTTTGGATGTCCATTTAATTTCTCCTCAATCTGGCAGGGAAAAAAAAATCATCATATTAAGGTCACAATTAGGACAAGCTAGCCTTCCGACTCAAGGTCCGTTTTTTTACAATGCCCATCTGCCATGGATCCCAAAGTTCCCATGCAATTAAAAGTTGTGACACCTTATCTGAATGATAACCCTAGACAGCTCAACGGATTGCTAGTCATACAGACAACAATCAAAATTGGAGTGAAACTTGTAACCACAATGCCTGCAACATGGTGGTACTTATGGTAATAATCATCAAATACCAGTGTTCTTCGTGACAAAATGACAACATCTGATAGGATTGTGCCACCTTGAACTGCAATCAACTTAAATTTTGATAAAAACAAGCAAATTGTACCTAAACTACATCTTCAATCAATCCAATTTGAGCACCCTCTACCCCATAAACTGAAGATACTGCAATACAAACTTGGTAGTACAGTATTTCGTCATGCCACATATAACTAGGAATGCTAATTGCTTGTTCACATGACTAGAATTGCAGTACATCAATCCAATACAAAATACACACTTGTCATCAAGCTCATAAATCCATCGAGTCGAGATGAGCACATGCACGGAGTCGGACTCCGTGAGTTCACATAAACAGAGCATTGCGTTTGCATAAATTATGCACGGCTATCGAGCAAGAAGCCGAGTCCGATTTGGTGCACACAACCACACTATAATGCCTCTCAATGTCCTAACCCATGCCACGCAACACAAACGTGAGGGACCGATTTGAGTTTCTCACGGGACCAGCAGTGAAGTCACAACCGTCGCCCCACATGAAATGTCGCAGCAGGAGCCTGAGGATTTTCTGAGTCAACATGCTGATCATCAGGTAACGTAATGTTGGCTTCCTTGACGACATTAGACAACTCCCTGTTTATATTTTATCCATATTTTAGTACAAAGCCTCCTTGTTTTATGATCTGCTCCTGTTTGACTTGTTCGGTTTTTGTTTTGACATTATGCTGTTAGTGTTTATTTCAAATTAACAAGAAGTACCGGTACAGATAGTAGGAAATTAATATAACACTTGCGTCAAACAAAGAATAACTAACTGAACATATCATGTCTACAGGAAGGAGCTGGTACATTAAGTGAGAATATTCAAGAATATTAAGAGAAGATATATTCAAGGTTGTCCTGAGGTCAACTGTACCAACCATTGCCAGACCTTATGGAGCAATTTGATGTTATTGTACAGTAAAAATGGAGTATTGGAGCTGTCGCAAAACAAAACAAAAAGCCAACTTTAAGGCTTATTATCTCCAAAATGATACAGTAATCAATCACATTTAGAAATCAAATGTTTCTAAATGTCAAGTCAGTAATGTCAAGTCAGTGCTTGATGTGTCATCAGCAGGCGTCGGCGTCAGTAATGGGGCATCGGCGGGTTTCGGGCGGAATCGCCAGGCGTTGGGAAGCGTCGGCGGGTGTCGGGGGCTCGTGGCCAGGTGGCGGACGTCACGGCAGGCAGTGGCCAGGTGGGCTCAGTCCCGCAAACGCTGCTTACAGCTTTAATTTTGTATTGCTTTGATAACATTGTTTAAGTTGAGTTTAAATTTACACTATTTTTTTTTCTTAGCTGCTAATTGTTCAAAAATGCTGATCTTAATAGTGTGTTTGCACAGTAAATGTTATGGCACTTTAATTCATATGGCAGTACATTTAAAATAACTGGCCGTCAAGTTCCAGGAACTGACAAACTGCACTGAGTTGAGTGAGATTCTCCAAAGGAACTCCTGTATAAATGTGGACTTCACATTCTAGTCCCCTGTGAAGAAAAACCCAAAAGTGAACGTTTTTGTGCCTCACCCTTTCTAACTGGGACATTTGCAAGGGAACGCAGACTGGTTATGCTGCTCCCTGATAAAAGAAAAATGTTTCTGCTGTTACCTCAGAAATTGCCCGTTATTATTGTGGCTCAGGATTTTGTAGGTAGATTTTTTTTATTTTTCATAAGGAACAGGATAACAGTAATGCCCTGGCATTGGCAATAAGCTTTAATTTTGTATTTGCATTTTTTTTAACTTTAGATTTACATTAAAAATGTTTCTGTGTAAAGTGCTGATGTTAAGTGTTTGCACGATAAATGTTATGGTGCTTTTGTTTATATGGCAGAACATTTCAATTAAAGTGTATGAAAGACTTCTTTTAAATTCATTATTGGCTTTTGCGTATACGACGTGATTAATCGTGATTGATCAGGTAAATCATGCGATTAATTGCGATTAAAATTTTTAATCGTTGCCCAGCCCCAGTAAAAACATTTTTCTGGTGCCAGCATTTCGTGAGGCAGAAGTTGATTCATACTTCAGTGCCTTGGAGCGAATAGCTTTGCCACTCAACTGGCAAAGAGACATGTGGCCTGTCCTTCTCCAATGCAAGCGGGTGGGAAAAGCACAGGAGTTGGTGTCTGCTCTTTTCTTAGAAGACAGCCTGCAATATGATGTTGGAAAGGAAGCAATTTTTCCTGCTTATGAGCTTGTTCCTGAGCCCTACTGGCAAAAATTTAGGAACCATAGAAAATCTAGTGGTCAAACCTTTGTCGAGTTTGCATGGGAGAAAAGCAACCTCTTTGATAAATGGTGTGCAGCTAATGATGTCAAAAATGACTTTGAGTCACTCCGTGAGCTCGTTCTTTTAGAAGATTTTAAAGACTCTTTGCCAGAGAAGGTGGTAATGTTCTTGAATGAACAGAAAGTGTCGTCATTGTCCAAGGCTGCTGCCCTCGCAGATGAGTTTGTGTTGACCCACAAAAATGTCATCTCATCTTCCCCCCCGATCGGACAGGCCTTCTGCTTCTCGTCCCACAAGAGCCGAGTCTAGCCACCTCCCCCTTGAAAAGGCTAGAGGGAAGGGACTTCTGGTTTGGCCATAAAGCGGTAGACTGCGCGACACCAGGGCTCTTGACCGTCTAGGGTAAAAACTCCCCGAAAACTTGAATAACTATTGTCAGATATCATATTAACTACAAAGTGATCAGGGGAACGTTGGAATGGGAAGGAAAACTCCATTCAACCAAAACAGAAACACGGTAACAGACAATATGGCGGAACTACCAGCTTGCTCTGAAACAGAGGGAGATGGCGAAACGAACTCCTCGTGACTAACGACGCGGAAAAGGGCTCGGACATAAAAATTATTAGCAAGGAGATACGGGATTTAAAAACGGAATCAAAAGAAGTCCTTCGCACGTTTGGAGAAACACTGTGGAACGACGTGGAAAAAGACTTGGACGACTTCAAAGACGAAATAAATCAACAACTTGCGAAAGTCATCACCGAACAGGAGCTCCAGACCGGCAAGATCAACGAGGCTGAGTCGCGGATTGAAAAGCTAGAACGTTGGGCACAGGAAGCTAATGACGCTCTGGTCATATCACTGAGAGAACAAAAAGCTCTTCAGGACAAGTTAACTGACCTGGAGTCCAGGCCGAGGAGAAACAACCTACGTATCTACTATAGACCTGCTGAAAAGCAAACTGCACCTGCCAGCAGGTTTTAATTTCCAAATTCAGAGAGAACACCGCTCACTTGCACAGAAGCCAGCGGACGGTGCCCAACCGAGACCCATCATTGTTAACTTTCTGGAATTTACTACCAAAGAGAGGGTCCTGAGAGAGCTATGGACAAAGAAAATAGAACTGGGGAATAAAGTACCGTCATTCCATCACGATTACGCGACAGAGATGGTCCAAAAGAGAAAGGAGTACAACACTGCAAAAAGAATCCTGAAGGAGAAGGGCATCCGGTTCCAGATGCCATTCACCAAGATGAGGACCCACTGGGATACGGGAACTCGAACCTACAACAGCGCAGAGGAGGTAAAGGAGGAATTGGCAGGCGCGGCCTGGCGGAGAAGACGGCGGTGGGGACGGGTGCGGAGGGGCGTGCGGCACTCGGTGCCCCGCACTACGACGGAGTGGCAGTGCAAGGAGAGATCCTGGAGTGGCTACGCATCAGCAGCGACACGAGCCAGAGAAAAGCTACAAGAGTTTCAAAGATTCTTTGATTAAATTCAGAGAATAAAGGGAAGAAAGCTGGTAGGGGTGTTCTAGTATGACCGGTGTTTTTAGTTGACAAATTATTAAAATTGAATTCCCATGTTAATAGAAAAGAGACTGTGGGAAGTCCGGGTCGCTCCTTTTTTTCTAACGTTGGACTCATTTAGAACGACTAAAATACTCATTGCAGGTTCAAGTGTCATTTCTAAGTTAGGTTAGATTTTTGACTGCCTTCACGCGGGCCGGACAGAGACACGCCGTAATTTGGCCATGCCTGATCTACAGGAAACACATCTCTCTCAGCAAGAGCTAAATCAACATGATTTAAAAGCAAAACTCAACACAACTAATGGCAACAGAAGTCAGACCCGCCTGTCGAAACTTGTCAACGTCTCTCTAGCCGAACTCGGGATGTTTGATGTTTGGAGGGACCTCCACCCGTTACAGAGGACTATTTTTTTAATTAACATTACAGACAGATACAGAATAGAGGAATGTAAAATAGGAACGACTGACTTGTACTGACACAGTATTAATTACCTTATTATTTGTCTAAATAAGAGGAAGAAAAACACACTTTGGAGATTAAATATGGGTATGCTAAATAATCCAAAAACACTTGAGGAGGTTAAGAAAGAGATTAAATGCTCTATGGAGGAGAACATAGATAGTCCAGTAGACACTACCATACTGTGGGACACAATTAAAGCTGTGATGAGAGGGAGGTTAATCGCGAGGGCAGCCTATCAAAAAAAGACTAGATGTGGCGAGGGGGAGGGTCTGGCGGAGGTGGAGACAATTCAGATGGTGGGTATAAAGGAAAATTGGGGGGGGGGGGGGTTGCCTGACAATGCCACCTGGGGAGTTGCAGGAAGAGCTTAATCGGACTTTGCAATAATTCGGTTTTCTCGTCCAATCGGAGTTCTCACCTTGTCCCCCTATACATGCAGCTGAGAAATTTGAATTACTGACGGGAACGTGTCCTCCTCCCAACAGTAGGGGGTGGAGTGAGCCTTTTCAGCTGGTCAGCTGCTTTCGGTTGACATATTACATCATTATGATATAGAATGATAGTTCATAATGTACGTGTTACTTACTTTGCAGATAAGCTGTACCCTATTTCTTGTGCTCATGGTTATCTTAAAAGATAACCATGAGACAAGAACGTTGTTTGCTGTTGGAGGGCTACAACAACACAATGTCTTCGATGCTACGCTTTGTGCCGTCGCTACGGACCCCAAACTCTCGTTCTTGTTGGATTCGGGTTCTGCGCAGACTGGTGGGAGAGTTTGTGTACAGGTTTTGCAAAGGAACGGTGTCTTCAGTTATACACACGCTCATTAAAGTGCCGACCGTAGAGGAAGCTTGTGCCACTGCACGCCGTTTCCAGCAGAATAACAGCGAAATTATCGAAATAAAAACAAATCAGGAAAACATCTCTTTGCTGTGCTTTTATTTACAAAGTTAAAATTCTTCTAACTTACAAAAAATGTGAACGAAAAGGTAGAAATATAAATACGAATGAATACGTATTTGTTCAGGGCTGCGCAAAGCCGTGCATTTGCTGCGCTACCCTTTTAAAAAAGGTCTCTGTTGTGTGTTATTTTAATATGTCCATCTCTTTTAGAAGAGAAAGCATCGCCCCGGTCTCATCCTCTCTCCAAATGTCAACATTCTTATTCGCGTTTGCTGGTTGTTTCGCGCCGTCTGTTTTGTTAGACGACGTAGTTGTGCGGTGGCGCGTGCGCACTTGCGTTGTCCAGTTAATAGTCCGACTAAGGCGTATACATGGCCGAGAAATTAGAATTCCAATCGCATTATCTGGGTGTCTCAATCGGAGTTCTCCGATTCCAATCGGAGTTCTCAAACTCCGATCATAATCGGATTAAGGCAATAATTCAAATTTCTCTAGTACCATGTAAACGCACTGAGGGACGCAAAGATTGCACTCCGGCGCAGGTGTGACTGATGACGCGAAGGTGGGGGCAAACCCACCTGCCACATCGTTAATTAATTCAATTAATTAATTAAAGTGCTTTTTGAACCTTTGGCCGCTCCGTAGATTGTGGAAACGGGAAATGAATTGACTCACAGCACACAGTCACACGCTTGCAGCCGGCTTGTAAGCACAACAAAAAAAAAGAAAAAGACACTGAGCGTAGATGAGCACTAGGAAGGACTAACATGGATAAGGCGTCAATTGTAAATGGAAAGTTCCACTTCAAAACCCTGCCAGATGGCAGTCTTGACAGGACAAAAGTGATATGCATTTACTGTAAAGCTGTATTAAGTTTCCACCGGAGTACGAGCAGTCTTACGTTTCACTTGTCTGCGAAGCATACAGCTGACGCGGAGAGCCCTCCGCCCCCTTCTGAGGTAAAGCAAACCACGTTGGATGGTGTGGCACGGAGACCACTGGCCGCGTCCACCACACGCCAACTTTCAACAGCGGGGGCTAAATGGGTGTGGCTACGGCTTGCAGGCCAATTAATGTGTCTTAATGGCTGCTGAAAAAAGGGGA